>NC_141693.1:1152025119-1152302619 GCF_964263255.1 Lissotriton vulgaris | reverse complement strand
AGCTTGTGATATGTTTTATGATCGTTTTTGCTATTAATGTCGTATTAAATGTATTGTATCTGTATATTGCTAAAAATCGAATAAAGCAATTTTAAAGTTAAAAGTTAAAGGTAGCGATATCACTATTGCTTGTGCAGTGGAGGGGGAAGTTTGTTTTTGCTGTGCTGTTTAGTACATATGCAGCAAGCGGGGGCTAAGCTGTCCGCAAAGGTGTTGTGGAACTCTACAGAGGCCGTCAAGGCCTGGTGTTTTATGGCGGGGGAGTTACCTAATAGCTTTCTTAATCACTGCATGTATCATTGCCACTTCCAGATCAGTCCTGTCATTCGGCTGCTACCTGCGGGACTTTGACACTTTCAAGAAAATCAGTAATCCCCTGTAGTTGTGACGCAGGGGGAGCTGCGTATCGAGCCTTATAGTAATTTAGGATTGCAGTATTAATCTCTCGCTGTGTAGTGACTTGGGATCCTGTTGGATTAGATATTTCTTGTATGTGTGGCAGGTGGAGGCTGTTTAAGGCTTGTCCGCATCTGTGTGCATCTTCTGTGCATACTCACGTTGATCTATTACTCCAAGTCTTTCTAGCGTACCGGCATATTCAACGCATGTTTCCTGAAGTTTCGGCTTTTTTCCTGGGTCTTGTGCTGCCCCTTGCTCTAGTCTGCCAGTTTTATGTCTTTACCTCTTGAGTGCTGCATTCAGACTGTCATACTATTGGATGTCCCCCTAATTATTATTTTAAAAGCTTCCCATTCGGGTAGGCTGGAGGACGCTGTACCAGAGATCTCCTGGAAGTAGTTTACTATGGTTTTGGCCATCATGTCTAGAAACACACTGTCCTCCAAGAGACTAGGATCGATTCTTCAAGTGGGTAATGGTGCAGGAACTCGCCCCCATTTTATGCATAATTCTGGGGGATTGTGGTACGACAACATCTTCCCCAGGTAAGTGGTGTGCATTATTTGTGGTAGAAGTGCTGATGTGCCCAATATTCGGCCGATGCGTGTATGTAGCGCCTGTGGTGGGGAGTAGAATGAGTATTCTCGCATCTGGCTAGGTTTGCTGCGCCCAGCATCTGACAATGTCCAAACCAGGAACAGAGGGCTTTGGTATACCTTAACCGATGGAGCACCTAGCAAGGGTGGGTGGTTGGAAGCGGTTGAGTAAATGATCCATAACTGTTGGTTCTAGCACGTTTGGAGTCATGGGCTAATGCTTCTGGATTAATAGCTGATAACCAATATGGCTTTAGAAAGGGGATGGGCACAAATGAACAGTGTCTTAATCTGTCCCTGATTATGGGCAAGTATATGAAGGCCCGGGGGGGTCTCGATTCACCTGGCCTTCATGGACCTGTCCAGCGCATTTCACAGTGTTTGTAGGGGTAAGCTATGGACGATGATGGGGGGAAATGGGCTTTGAAGAGCCCCTTGTTACCCTATTACGCAGGCTACACGAATCCACCACTGTGGCTTTGTGCTTTGGTCCAGGAGGTGAGAAGACCAGGCCCATTGCCTCCACTGAAGGGGTGCGCCAGGGCTGTATCCTGGCCCCCTTCCTATTTCTCGTATATACTAATGGTCTAGAGTCATTCTTGACTAAGCAGCAATTGGATTTTTTAAGAGTAAGAGGTAGACCGGTCCCTCTGTTGGCCGATGATACAGTATTGATGACCCTGATGACCAATAGTTTATTAAAGGCCCTGACCGCCTTCACTGATTTTATGTTAGGACTGGACCTCAAAGTAAATTATGGCAAATCTTTTAATATGGTTTGTGGTCCAGATAAAACTAAGACTAGGAAGTTCATTGTGAATGTAAAAATCATTGAGAAGGTCCCCAATTTTACCTATTTAGGTAATGTTTTTAACAACAAATTGAGTTGGGATAAACTAATTATGACAAGGGCCCTACAGACCAGCAAAATAAGAGGGGCTGTTTTGTTTTGCATATAAATTGGGACATAAACCGGTTACAGAAATGATAATTTTGTATGAATCCAAATATTTATCTGTAGCTACTTTCGGGGCCGGAGTATGGGGCTATCATAAGACTTATCAGATTCAGGTTTTAGAGAATACATTTTTCAAAAGGCTTTTAATGATTCTGAGTAGTACTTCAACCTCTTTTTGTCACTCAGAGGTGGGCCTGGAATACGTGATAGATAGGATAAACATTGCACCCCTTATCCTATGGGCAAAAATCTGGTCCTCAGAGACTTTGACATTAACTAGGAGTATCCTTAAAGATTGTATGAACCTGAATAATGCAATGTCGCTCCCTTGGCTGCGTTATGTTGGGGATACTTTTTATAAGATTGTCCTAGAGGAATGTTACAATAATCCAGATACTATTGAGTCCGACATGAAAATGATTATAAAAAATGCATACCATACTGAATTAAGGATGTCTGACCAGGGCAGGGGAGCGTTAGTTGATGGAGCATTAGGTCCCCAGCAATTTTACTTGTCTTTTACTTCGCATGTACAATCGTGTTTTCTGTTGACCAGATTTCGACTGGGAACACTGCATTTTTTAGTAGCCTATCCCAAACAGGCTGGCTGGTGTGAGAGTAGCCCCCTGTCCTTGTAATAATCTGGCCAAACAATGCATTTTATGTTGTTCTGTTCCCTGTATAAATACCCTAGGGCACGTTTTATTAAACCTATATTATATGTTATTAGGCCCTGCTCTTATCAAGAGGGCTATGCCTATTTAAGGGCACGATCTATGGCTGTAATTACTAGTGCAGTACTTAGTTTTATTAGAACTGCATTTATAATCAGGAAACGTTATGAAGTGTGAAAATGAAAATAATGTTATTCATTTTATTAAGAATTTTATATTTAGCCAATCGTACAAACTGAGGCTGTGATGGCTATGATGATTTTAAAATTGATTAATTTTGCTGGTTTATTAAGATATATGGAAGGGAATATCTACACATTTTTTTATTGTTTTTAGATGTTTTATTGTGTAAACTTTTATGATTCTAATGAATCGAATTAAGTTATTTGAACGAGGGCTGCATTCCGACTGTCGTACTATTGGATGTTCCCCTAATTATTTTAAAAGCTTCCAATTCGGGTAGGCTGGAGGATGCTGTACCAGAGATCTCCTGGAAGTAGTTTTCTATGTTTTTGGTCATCATGTCTCAAAACATACTCTCCTCCAAGAGACTAGGATCGATTCTCCAAGTGGGTAATGGTGCAGGAACTCGCCCCCATTGTATGGATAATTCTGGGGGATTGTGGTCCGACAACATCTTCCCCAGGTAAGTGGTGTGCATTATTTGTGGTAGAAGCGCTGATGTGCTCAATATTCGGCCGATGCGTGTATGTAGCGCCTGTGGTGGGGAGTAGAATGAGTATTCTCGCATCTGGCTATTTTTGCTGCGCCAAGCATCTGACAATGTCCAAACCAGGAACATTGGCCTTTGGCATAGCTCACCGATGGAGCACCTAGCAAGGGTGGGTGGTTGGGAGCGGTTGAGTAAATGATCCATAACTGCATTGTAGTACCCACCTCTTTTCCTGGGGTATGTGTAAAAGTCGGCTGGCGCTAGGTGGAGCTGTGTGAGGAACTTGTCCTGCTCTGAGTTCGGGGTGTTTATGCTTCCTAGTATTACTGGTGTGCCATCGAGATTGCCCGGTAATAGGGTGTATCGCCCATTGCGGTCTATACGGCGTTCGATCACCTCAAACGTGACCCCAGCCCTGACTCAAATTATAGCTCCCTAAGAAAAAGCAGAGTACGATGTATTATAAACCTGCCCTCTCCATTTCTTTAGTAGCTTCTAGGATTCAGCATTATTTATGTGGGTTTCTTGTAAATATGCAATGTGGCTTTTACGTTGGAAAAGCTGTGCATAGATCCTGTGTCGTTTATGAATGGAGCCCATGCTCCGGACATTCCACGTGGTTATGTTAAATGACCCTTTCCTTCCATGTGTTTGCAGGTTGTTCCAACATACTGTCTTGTAGCAGAATTGTTAATAAAGATTGTGTACAGTCCGTGCTTAGGGGGTGCCTACCATTGGATTGTTTATGAAGGTGTTGAAACTTAAGAATTCCCAATACTCGGTCCGACAAGAGAACTTCATCCGTCCAAACTATTTTAATAAAACGGATGAACTCTGAAAGACTGTGTGGTTTGCTCTAGGGGTATGGTCGTGCCAGTATGAGGCCGCCACTTTCAACGGGCTAAGCAACAGGTAAATGCTCTTAAAGAGGGGCTCCTAGTGCCACCGTCACATACGCTAGTTTATCTATTTAGTGAGTGTGGTGTGTGGAAATTTTTGTAGAGAAGAAAGGAGCATGGTAACTTTTTGGTACTTTGTGTACTGCATCAGAGCCTGGGCATTATACTGTAGTTTTGTTACCGGCCCTCAACCCCCATGCCCCAGTGTTTGTTTTGAGTGACCGCTGAATGTTTGTGGTGTGTTGGTGGTACACAGGCAACATATAGAAAAGTTCTGTGCTACTTAATCAGGTTGTGGGCTCTGCAGTGCAGTTGCTGTCTGGGCATTAGTCCAATAATCATTCCCATTTTGCGGTGTAATTGTTGGGGATAGAGTCATGCTATTTTCTGAGTCGGAGTGCACCTTAGTATCTGCGGATGAATCGTCTGTGGATATGAGGTAAGCCTCGCGGAACACCGCTGCTGATTTGATTGCTTCACATCTACCCTCCAGTGCTTGTTCCTGGGACGGTGTCATTCCAGTTTTCTTCCAAAACAGCCTCTCTCGACCCTTTGACTTTGCTGAATTTTGTGGTCGGGGCGAGTGCACGGTTTGAGTCTATCTTGTGCTAAATCTGGCAAATTTTGTTCGAACCATATCCATGCCTCATGGGGGTTGTCAAAAAAGTGGCTTTTCTGGTTGTGCATTATTTCTTTTCAGTCGGGCTGGGTATAGCAGAGCATATTTGACATTAGCTGCTCTGAGAGATTTCTTGATAAGGGGCCTTTGGCGTTGAACCATCAGGGTGTAATCTGGGAATAGGGATATACGTCTATTGTTGCTTTCTCTCTGGCACAGCGGAGGAGGGCATCCTGGACCTTGTAATTGAGTATACGGGCTAATATGGGTCACGGAGGCTCTCCCAGTCTCTTAGCTGGGGTTCTATGGGCTCTTTCAACACAAAACATACTGGTGAGCCCCTCTGCTGCCACTTTTGTTTGTAACAATGTTTCTACGAACTGTGTTACCAGAGTACCTTCAGTTTTCTGGCATGCCCACTATTCGTATATTGTTACGGCAGGAGCGCCCTTCTGCATCCTCTGCATCCTCTGCGTGCTCTTGCAGCGTCGCAACTTGTCTTTGGAGTTGCTTTATTTTAATCTCTTGCTCTTTTTGTTGTGCGGTGATGACAGCCAGTTATTTTGTGTTTGTGTGTACTGTGTCTGCTTATTTTCTGTGGTCTGCCTTGAGGAGGGAGAGGTCTGAGGTCAGTGTTCCGAGTTGCAATTCGATTGCTTTGCATGATTCACGGATTTCTTGCAATATGTCGTCCAGTTTGTCGTTTGGTGGGTCCGCCAATGTGGGAAGGGGTCTTCTAGGTCCTGATTCCTTGTGTGAGTGCTTTCTACTGGATCATTTGTCTTCCCCCTTGTGCGCCTCTACATTTCCTCACGTAACTTTGCTTTGTGATCGAGAGTTGCCCCTCTGGGTGAGTTCCTGGCGGGGACTAGGGGTGCCTGGCCTGTCCCTGGCTTGTGCTCCAGCACAGGCGCTTTCACACTGGTGCGCCTTTAGGAATGTTTTGCTTCTGAGGTGCTGGATGCCCTGCCTTGGCAGCCAGCTAGCAGGTAGGTGGTTGTGCATGTGCTGTAGGAGAGGGAGTTTGAATTAGGGTTTTGATCCGGTTTTATGATGCCAGCTGCCAGAACTCCCATTGCGCCCTTTCCTTCTAGTATGCTTTGGGGCCTCTTTTATAGGCCATTACATGTGTTTTAACACTCTTGGAGCATAAGCCCATGGGCAGTCAGATAGCCTCTGCGTAATGGGGATCAGTTAACAGTCGCAGTGTACCCCAATGTGGTATCTGCTGCTGGCCTACTTCTTCTGTTCAGATGGTTACTTAAGGCCGGAGTATTCGGTCCAGCTCCTGTATTTAGGCCAGGTTTCAACGCCTATGGTTATTGCTTCCTTGTCTGTGAGTAGTGTATTGCTTTTGTCCACGGCCTGCCAGGCACGCTGCACATACCCTCATGCACTTTGGCACCCCCACTTACTGTGTCCGTCCGGAGATGCACCAGCCCCCGGGGAAGCCAAGCGAGGTCTGAGCCGGTGGATTGATTTGTGCTCTAGGGTGTGGGTGGGGGGGGGCCGCCGATGCCAAGGCCCACACACGTTACAGCGCGTTTCGAGCGTGGGCATGCCCCGTCTCATGGCCTCTGACGCAGTGCTTCGTGGGACCCGGCCGGGCTTCACCATACTGTCGTGGCTGGATCAGTATGCCTCCGCATTAGGGCCTGTGGTCCCCAACAGCCTGTGTCGATGTGGGGGCCGCCGCGCCGCCTGGGGCACTCGGTGCACCACCAGGCAAGAGCCAGCAGTATCAGCGGTCCCGTCCTCCAGTTTATTGCGTCCCGCCTTCGGTTGCATGGCCCTCCGCACAGCTCCGTTATGCAACATGGATTGGACTCCTCGCTTGAAGGTAGGGCCCAGCATGATTAGGCCGTTCTTTTTTGGTCTATTTCGGTCATGGATGGCCACCACAACACAGATGTAGGGTCTGATAATACGGCGCAGTCCGGGTGCTCTTTACCTAAGCGTCCACCATCTTGAGCCACTTGGCCACGCCCCCAGAGTACTGGCCACTTGCGTACTGCAGCAACAGATTGGAAGCCCTGTGGACTGGCATATATCATATCAAGCACTGGCAAAGCCAATAGGTGTAGCATTTGCTGCCAACTTTTGGCTTTATCAATGTGTTTGAATGCTTTTTGTAAATCTGTTTAGGGGACTACTTTTTTGTGTAAGCAAACAGTGTGCAATAACAGAATGCAGTCACTCGGAGTCAGTGACTCAAGTAGTTTGACCCTGTAACCCATGCTGTAGAGGCGTAAAGAAAAACGTGGACGACACTAACCACTGGTTTTAGTAAGCATACTATAATATTAATCTTATTAAAACCAAATGGTTTTGGGACTCCCACTCCTAATAAAAGTTTAGGGAACACTTATTTAAGCCTTAAATGCAAGCCCATCAGAATGGCTCATTTTGTGTTATCCTTTATGCATACATGCTGAGGTCTTTTATATACTTTTATGACCGCTTTAAATGTGGCCATAAGCAGTGATGTCCTAGCAGTCTTCATGCACGCACTGCAAGATCGCACCCTTGATCCTATGGGCCCGCTGGGCTTTTAGCAAAATGTAACATACCAGCCCTGTTATGTTTTAGCAGATGAACCAGACAATTCTCGTCACTGCCTTTTCCCCCCAATAACGAGTACTTAACGACAAATTTAGAGAAAAATAATTCTTATATGCTCAACATTTTGGATATTTTTGCAGGTAACCTATTTACCCCGTCACATTTTCATTTTTCATTTCTCTCCACTGGAAAGCGGTAAATATGATTGCCTCTTTATCCTTTATTTTTTTTAATTTCCATTTTTTTACAGCTGCAAAATGGACTTTAACTGGTGGCTGCGCATCGGTTTTTGGATGGCTGCCACGCAGTAATGCGGCCTCCCGCTGCGTGCCCTGCAAAAGACGCCGACTTTGATTCCCCAGACTGTGTTAAATAGTCCAGCTGTTGAAAATCTGCAAGACGGTTGCCTTCGAAGTGAAATGAAACGAACTTGGCATTCGCCGCTTTTGAGATTTTTTCTGTTCCCTTTTCCCCCGGTGTTTAGCAATCAACTTTCTATAGGCCGCATTTTGTAAAATAACACACTAATTGTTGCACTCCTTAATAGTTGTCTTTGCTGTTGAGCTCCAATTTGACCAGACCCCCTGTTTACTGCGAGGTTAAGCTGCAGTAAAAAAAGGAGAAACGCGCTTTTTGTCCCCTGTGTTAATTTTTACAGGCAGGATTTTAGACACTGGGGTTTGCAAAGCAACTGCTTCCTGTAGGCTTAGTTTCTGAATTGAATAAAAACAATTCCGGTTCCCTCTTACCCCTAATTTCTTGTTCCTTTCAACTCCTGGGGTGTTTTTAAAGGTTCATTTGTTGTGGAGTTCAACATAATGGGGTTGGTTGCTGGTGTGTTTTTTAATCTTTGGCTACATCTGTTAACCCCATCCTAATCATTGTGTTCGGAAGAGGTGCATGGGTTAAATTCACCTTAATGAGAAACATATTTTTTCGATTCAAATAGGACGGTAATCCAGTTGTTTGATATTTGGTTTAGGCAGAGAAAAGGGCATCCATATACTGCTGCTGCCATTGAATTTAGGAAGTGGGTTGTTTAGGTTACAGCGGGTAGCATGTGTAGTCACTGTGCGAGAAGCGCAAAGGTGTTGGTTCAAACGTATGGTAATGGATTTTGAGTCGGAACCTAAAATTTTAAGTCCAGCTCAAAACGTGGCATGCTGTGTGGTGGTGTGTGTGTTCAGATGCCATATTTTATTTATATACCACTTGATACTATGAGACTTATAAGCAACCCAAATTATAGAGTATCGCAGAAACCCCTTCACCATACACTCGCGTCTCGTTAGGTGGTCGTCCTGAAACATATTTATTCCTGCCTCCTGCAGGAGCGAATCATCATTCCTTGTCTAGGCATTGGCCGGTGGCCAGTACAGTATAACAGAAATATATAGATAATTGGCCATAAAAAAGTTTAAGCGCTCCGAAATCAAAACCACTACCTTCTACTCCCTTCTCACTTCCATATTGGCTTCGGATTACTCAAGCTCTTCTCTTTTTACGTGTTTCTCTTCTGCATGTGTCGAAGTACAGTGCCAGTTGCTTTCATTGCAATCTTCCTTACCTCCAAAAACAGTGGTAGGAGCAGTTCTTGTAAAGTTGAGACTACCAAGGTTAAAATCAAAAGCGTTACAATTTGTGAGTTAGATTGTTGACTTTGCTGCTGGCCTTGTGCAAATGAATGCCTCACCTAACAAAATAAGTAAGTACAGAAGTATATGCTGTTGACTTGGCAAAAGCAAATAACCATTTTGTAAAACACAGATGTGCACTGCAGTTCGCGACTGGCACAGTAAATCAGTGTACTCAATGCAACAACCTGGTGGTAGAGGCAGTGTAGGATGAGTTTATCGCCCCCTGCGACTCACACAGTATTGCATAACAGCATTGCAACTGCCACTGTGATTGCAAAGTATGGAATGGTTTCCGACTTCCGATTAGGTGATAAGCATTCAAATAATGTGAGTTGTAGATTTCTGGCACTTTTAATGTGGGTATGCAGGCTATCGGCATTGCAGTGACAAGGCTATGGTACTGTGGATGTCTGCTTGCTTCTGCCACAGCCCTTACACAATGTCCCACTGGTGCAACAATATGATCCCTTCCCCCTTCAGGGGCTGCAATGCTGGCAGTGCAAATGTGAATGCTGAGAGCAAAGTCTTCAGTCCCACACATACCTCCATCTCAGCCTGTGTTACCTTGTGCAGTGAGATGCAGCCGATTCATGCAACATGCATTGCACAGCGAATAATTGGTCCATCCCTTGCTGCACAAAAAGGAGACTATTAACCACACAAAAAATTGCACTGCAAACAGACTATTTATGAATCCATCCCCGGGTAGCCTTAATTTTTTAAGATACAATTCCTCGAGGTATACCTCAACAAGCAATTGTATTTGCTTCCTAATGCGATCAGTTCTAACTTACAGCATTGTTCAAGAATAAAATGATACCTATACAGCCCTGTTGATCCTGTCATTGCATTTGGATGCAAGCTTTCAAGTGAATCCCCACGTATGTGATTAGCTCAGCTTTTTGAACCACACCTTGAAGTGTTTCATTCGGGGAGGGGGGTCCGGTTGGGGGGGGGGGAGAGGGCGCACTGGACAAAGCCAGACCTTGAGGTGAAATAAAGATACTGGCTCATTTGTCCGTCCATATTATCACCAAAACATCTAAGGTTTTACAGCAAAATAATTTTTTTCTGGGGTTGAAGCTCCTGGGTTCATGAGGATGCCTATGCCCAAAAGACACCTGAACTAGTTCTCAACTGCTGTTAGCCTTCGTATTAGCATTGCCAGGCATTTCTACCCTATGTCATATACTTGAGATAGAAGTAGCAAAAAAAGTGTATGTGGAATAGGCAGAGGGCCATACAAAGGTTACTAAATTGTCTTGACAATTTGTCAATATCTCCTGCAGTCTGAGCTATGGACAGTACTCTGTGGTCATTCTGAGCACCCAGTGAATCCACTAGATACATGTCTAACACTGAGATGGTCAAATCAGCACAATACTTCTAGAGTAGACCCGTTAATACCTTAAATATGCATCCAACTATCATGACCTTAGTTGTAGAATTATTAAGATTTACCTTTTTCTGGCCTCAGGAGGAGGAGGGCACCAAAAAGGAATGACGTGTTTGTTTGGGCTAATAAGATGGCAGCAGCATCAACACAGTTTCATGTAGTACCCACACAATGCTGTATTCCATCTGTGCTAAGTGACACAGAAGGACATTCTTAAATATGTGAAATACAGAAGGTGCTAAAACACACCTTACACACAGCTGAAATAACCATGAACAGGTTGCACACACCCCCTTTAAGACTGTCACAAACTTGGGCAAATTTCGTAGAATTCAAGATACCAAAAGAAGTACCAAAGGCAAGGATCCAAACCACTATTGTCCAGACAAAGTTCTAGCAAAAAAATCAGATCGTAATCCTTAATGTGACCCTTTATCAACAGGGGCGTCAGGAACTCCCCTGCTTCACCAGCTACTGCGGATGGAGTTCTTTAGGGCCTTTTATTTGAAAATTAGAAGATTAATCTAAGCTTATAATTGATAAAAGAAGGCAAGATAGGCTGACAGAAAAGGAGGATGTGTGAGTGGGTGTATGGGTAAGTGAAAGGTTGGATCAGTGAGTAAAACAGTGGTTGATGAAACAGATAGATCAGTGCGTAAAAGAATGGGTGGATGAAAAGATCGATGATGTGTTGGTGAAAGGATTGGTGAATAGAATGATGCATAGCTGAAAGGGTGGGTGGATGAAAGATGGATGGATAAGTGTAGGAAGCTTTACTTCTTAGCAGAAGTCCCCGCACTTGTTGCCCTTATTGGAACTACTGGATGCTGTTTGTCAACTCTAAATATAAACAGGGGAACCCAATAAACCCTTGTAGGCTTGGGCACTAGACGTTTGAGGTCAATGTGTGCTACAAGGGACTTGATTCAAGCAATGATGGATTTCAATTGGGAGTAGTATAAATATATATCGTACTCCGGTGAATCAAATATGATATCACATTGAAAAGCTAGAACACATCAAGCCAAATGGAAGGAAGGAAAGAAACACGGAGGAAGTGAATTATATGCAAAAAGGTTATTTTATATTGAGTGTCAAAGCATCAAATGGGGAGATATACAAAAAATCAATTTAAGCAAAATAGTAGTGAACAGAAGTATAGATTGCTTCAACTCATCCGTTCACAACTACAAACATCAACTCCTGGTAGATATTACAGATGACCGAATTCTATAATCAACAGTGGTCGTGTGTTGGTGCCAACGCAACGCTTCTGGAGATGATGGAAGTGTCGACGTTTCGGTCTATTGTGCAGTCGTCAAGAAGACCATCATCAGGACAGTAATAGTTCGTTGCTGGGACAACCCCCTGTAGTAAATGTAGGTTTGATCTGAAGGATACTATATGTAAGGATCTCTGCGTCGTTTTGAAGATGTGGACCGCGTTAGAATCGGCTGAATCAGTGCAACCTGTTATCTGGAAAAAGAGGTTATGGTGAAATCACTACTTGTAAAATTCTCCACGTCGTTATGGGAATATTGTCAGCGCTTCAAATATTTGAGGTAATGTAACCTAAAAATCACCGTGAGCAAGGCAGCGTTGAACCGTCTGCGTGCTCTGTCATTAAATGACTAGAGGTTAGTCACCCCTGCAGCAGGCCTGAAGAGCCCGAAGGCTGGGTGCATTATATTATATGTTAGGTCACATTTGCATAAGCAGATAGGTGTCTGTGATGTCTAGTTCCATTACAAGATATAGCAAGCAATCAAGCAGCTATCTTCAGACATGTACTGGGCACTGGTCATTACGAGTTACCCAGCTGCATGATAGCTGCACTGAAACTAATGGTGTTTGGTATCAAACACATTTTCTTGATAAATCTGTACTAATGCCAGTAATAGATTTATCTGATACAGATTTCTAGCTGCAGAGTCCTTAATTTTAAATTTCCCAGGCGTTGTACTTTTGCGTGAGCAGTACACATGCACGCGGTCAGGTGGTTCTGTTCAGCTCCGCGCAGTTGTTGGCGCTAGAAATGACGTTGCAGTCACCTAAATAAGCCCCATCCAGGCGCAACTGGTCAGTTGCTTTCTTTCCGAGCCAGTTAGTGCTGATGAGAAGAGCTAACCCTCTGTCCCTCTTCAACAGACCTTTTTTTGAATTTTGTCATGGATTTTTCGTTGTGCCGAGGGATAACCTCTAGAAAAGTAGGGTTTAAGTCATGTGGTGCATGTCACTTCACCATGTCTGTTACCAACCCGTACCGTATGTGCATATGGTGTCTAGAGTGTGACCACGACTCAAAGTTGTGGTCACATTGCCGGGCCATGGCTCCAAAGTTTTTGAGGGAGCGGTCCCTAAAGCGGCTTTCAGCCTGGCATTCGACTCAATCGAGCACGCTTCCTCAGAGGTCCTATTCGATGAGGAGAAGACTCAAGGTCACTTGGGGAAGAGGTGCAAGAAGAAGTAGTAGTAGTAGTCTAAGCGGACTTCGACGTCCTCCGTCGAGGATTTATGAGACCAGTGAGGTACATAGACATTCCAAAACACAGTACTGGGGAGCAGGAGCCAGGTTCAACTTCACACATCCCCCTGTTTCCAGGAGCCGGAGTGACCCCCGCTCAAGTAAAATAATTTTACAAGTCCGTGCGCCAAGTATCTGAGCCAGCTGACCCCTCTGGTGCAACTTCAGGTCCGCAGGGTCGGAGGAGGACCCAACATGTTCCGTGCAGACGGCTCTGGTCTCTGCACCATTGATGTCTCATGGATCTGATTCCAGATCCATATCTGTACCAGTCGTGCCAACACGAACTTCTCCGGCGCCGATCTCAAAGTCGACACTCCAGGCTTCGCCAGCCATATTCTGATTTGCAACATCTCTGTGTCGGATCAGCATTGGTCGTCTTTGTCTGTCTCTGGACACTTAGACACTCCTGGTGAGGATTTGGGCTAGTGTGAGGCGCTTGTGGGGGCTAGTGGTCTAGATACCTCCCCAGATACAGGTATGCTCTCTCCACCTACTGTGGCTATGGAGAAGGGAGCTTCGTATGCTATGGTGGTAAAGAGGGCAGCAGAGGTCCTTGGCCTGGAACTGCCCTCAGTGAAGTTCAAGACTAATCTCATGACTCAGGCGCTTCAGCTTGGGGCTTCCTCTTCTGGAACCCCCTTTGCTTTTAATGAGGCACTAACGGATGTCCTTCTAGGTTCGTGGTCCAAGCCTAGCACAGGGGCTTCTGTGAACAGGACTATGGCACACCACCATCGGCGATCCAAGTTTCCTCAACCAACATTCAACGCCTGAGAGCTTGGTGGTCAAAAGCCTCAACGTCCCACAGTGCATTGACACCCCCCTCCGGACAAGTAATCCAAGAGGGTAAATGCACTCGGGAAGATGTTTTCTTCTGCCAGCCTGGCATTGCGGTTGGTAAACACTGCATGCTTTTTGGGCTATCAGTCGCACACCCTTTGAGAAACGGTGGCGCAACTGCTGTCACAGGTCCCAGATAAGGTCCAGGTCGTGCTCCCCCAGGCAGTAAAAGATGGGAGAGATGCAGCAAAGTTTACGATTTGGTGTGGTTTGGATACAACTATTTCGCTGGGCAGGTCGGTTTTAACGACTGCGGCCTTGCAGCGCCATGCCTGGACAAGAACTGGCTTCTCGGGGGATGTCCAGGCTAACCTCATGGACATGCCCTTCGATGGGGTTCATCTCATTGGAAAGAAGGCAGACTCCGCATTGGAGTGCCTCAAGGAATCGCAGGCTAAGTCCAGGTCTGTGGGTCTCTCAGTGACACCTCGCCCCCAGTCTGCCTTTAGTTGCAATGGAAGGGGCTTTCAACAGGGTCAGCCATACTCCAGCCACCTCTCTGCACAGACTTCCCAAGTTTTGCGAGGGTGGAGAAGTCGTGCATTTTGACCTTGTGGGAATGGTAGCCAAAAGTCGTCCGCCAACCACCCCCCAGCAGCTGCAGGCTCGAAGCCTTCCTGATTTGGTTCTGCAAGACCATGGGTTTCCAGTTGGGAGAATCCAACATCATCTCCTCCACTGGCAGTCCATGACATCGGACAAATGGGTCTTGCAGATCATTCAGGATGATTACGTTCTCCCTTTTCTATCTTTTCCTCCTCCATAACTGCCATCTCAAGGAGGGCTCGCAAAGGTTCATCTTCTTTTGTTCAGAGGGAAGTGACAGCTCTTCTGGCCAAGGAGGCTATAGAGAGGGTTCGAGTTCAGAAGTAGGCAGTGGTTGGTATTTCCGCTACTTTCTGATAGCCAAAAAGAACAAAGGTCTTCGGCTCATCAATCTCTTCCTTCAAAAAGAGAAATTCAATATGCTTACATTGGCTCAGGTCTTGTGTGCCCTAGACCAAGGAGACTGGCTGGTAGCGTTGGACTTGCAGGATGTGTATTTTCACATCACTATTCTACCAGCCCACGAGTGTTACCTGCGGTTCAAGGTAGGCCACAACCACTTTCAGTTCACTGTGCTATCCCTAGGTCTTACCAGCGCCCCTTGGGGTTTTCACCAAGGTGATGGCAGTGATCGCAGCTCATCTGCGCAGGTTAGGGGTTCCAATCTTCCACTTCTCGACGACTGGCTGTTGAAGGCATCCTCACCCCAGACTTTTGTTTCCCACCTCCAGACTATGGCGGACATCCAGCATCCACTGGGGTTGACTATAAATGTGCTGAATTCACACCTGACTCCTTCTCAGATGCTCCCTTTCATTGGCACTGTTCTGGATGCATTCAGTTTCAGGCTTATCCTCCGAAGCAGCAAGTCCAGGATATTCAGGTTATGATACTGATGTTTCAGCCTCTATCATGGATTTCAGTGAGAATGACTCAGAGGCTGATAGACCTCATGGCCTCCTGAATCCTGTTGGTATATCATGCCAGATGGCGTATCAGGCACTGTAGTGGGACCTGAAGTTCCAGTGGGAGCAGCATCAGGGAAATCTCTCCGACATGGTCCAGATCTCAGAGGGAACTGCAAAGGACCTGCAGTGGTGGCTAACAAACCACGATTGGATCAGAGGAAGAGGTGGCGATCCAAGAACTCTGGCCTCTGGCGGAGTCGGGGCGCCACATTAACTTGTTGGAGCTTTGGGCTATCCGATTGGCGTTGAAAGCATTTCTTTCTTCGGTCAAGGGGAAGTTAGTTCAAGTGTTCACTGACAATACGACCGCTATGTGATACTGCAATAAGGAGGTCCGTGTGGTTCATGGACCCTTTGTCAAGTGCCTAAGGACATGACTGGAACAGCAGGACATTTTTCTGGTGATATAACATCTGGAAGATTCGCTGAATGCCAGGGCAGACAAACTCAGCCGTTGATGCCTAGTGGATCACACAAATGGTGTCTCCAGCAGGAGGTGGTGCAAGGTCTCTTTCAACAATGGGAAGAGTCTTGGCTAGATCTGTTGGCCTCCGAAGAGAACTCGCAATGTCATCAGTCTTGTGCGTTGGAGTTTCCAAGGCAGCTATCGCTCAGCGATGCTTTTCATCATGAGTATCATTTAGGGCTCCTGTATGCCTTTGCACCCATACTACTTCTGCCCAGAGTTCTCAAGAAGATCAAGAACGACCGGGCTAAAATCATTTTTGTTGCTCCAGACTCTGGTATCCTGAGCTTATTCGAATGAGTGTCGACCCTCCGATCAGTCTGCCCATTTGGGAGGTTCTTGGGTCGCAGCAGCAGAGGAGGGTCCTCCACCCCAACCTGTCCACTCTCTGCCTACTTGCACGGAGATTGAACAGTGACAGTTGAAAGCTTTTGACCTACCTTCCGAAGTCTGTAAGGTTATCTTGGCAACCAGACGGTATATGCCCGCTGTTGGCAAAAATTCGTAAAATATTGTACAGAACATTCTATTGACCCTCTTTCTGCTCCTCTATCTGATATTCTTCTTTTTATTCTTCCTCTTGCCCAGCAGACAGGGCCATAGCTAGAAACTTGGCTGCCTGTGGCAGTCCCTGCCTTTGCCGCCCCGGGGCAGCAACATGGAAGAGCGCGGGAAGGGCAGCTTGTGTTTCCAGTGTTTGTCATCCCCAGAAAACGCATGTATGGGGGGGGGCAGCGATTGCTGTTTGCCGCCCTGTGGCAAACGCATGTAAGAGGGGGGCCGTCCCCCTCAAAACTCAGGCCCCCCTCTTGCTACGCCACTGCCAGCAGGGCTCCTCTATGTGCACTTTTAAGATTAATCTTTTAGCTCTGTCCACTTTCCTTCTGCTGCCAGACCAACCCTCTTTATTCAAATAATGTCATGTTATATTAGGCTCCATTTATAAAGCGCACAGCTACTTGGAAGTGGCCCGGCGTGGATGCCAGGTTCTGACTAGCGCTAGATCTGCCTGGCAAACCCAGCAACTCGCTCGCCGTCCCGTTCTGCACAATCTGCAGCTTTTTTTGCTGGGACGCCGGGAGACCAATGTACAAGGCATTAGCGTAATCTAGCCTTGACAAAAAAAGTCACCATCTCCTTGGCCATTTGAGGCACAAGAGGCAGGAACTTCTTTAAACGTTTGTGTGCCAAAGCACACACCTGCCAGCTTGTTAATCTGGTCCCCTATTGTAATAGGTTTCTGAAAGGGCTTGTACATGTGGTTCCTCCTACGCCTTTCATTATGCCTCAATAGGATCAGAACCTAGTTCTCACTTACCTCATGAGCGCTTCCTTTGAGCCCCTACATAATTGCCCTTTAGGTTGCTCACCATCAAAACTGCATTTATAATGGCTATATAATCTGCCCAGAGGGTGAGTAAGCTGCAGGCTTTATCATCCAAGCCTCCTATGTTATGACATTCCCGGATAAGGTGGTGTTTCGCACCAAAGCCTCTTCCCTTCTTATGGTGGTGACCCCTTTCCATTAGGGTCGGTCCACCACACTACCCACCTTTCTTGCTCCTCTGCATCCATCTAAGGAAGAGGAGCATCTCCATTGTCTGGACCCATAAAGAGCATTGTCGTTCTCCTTTGACCGCTCAAAAGAGTTATAAGTGGATGACAAACTCTTTGTGGGAGCTAGAAAAGGCTAGGCTATGCAGAAACGAACCATTTCACGCGGGGTCATTATCTGCATCAAAATCTGCTATTCCCTGCCTAAGAAGCAGCCTCCTGAGGGCTGATGAGCCCATTCCACGGGGGGAGGACGGCATGTGGAAGGGAGGGGGTTGAGGGCTGAGAAGGTTGCAACCAGGGTGTTGACTCATGGGGTGCCAGTCAACAATATGGATTTCACTGCATACGTTTGCAACACTACTGCCAGGACTATCTGGTCCCCAGAGATAGGTATTTTGCCTGTTCGGTCTTGCAGACTTTCTAGTCTAGAAGGTTACTTCCTTTTCAAGGCCCTAGTTTGGACACACACTAGTCTGTTCACTTCATGGCTCTGCGCTATTGGTGTGGAAAACATGAAAAGTAGCTTACGTCCGCATACCTGGGTGGCGCCTATATAGGTGACTGCGTTGTCACAGCCAGCACCAGTGATGTCACGAGGATCCAAATGGGGCCACCCAACGTGACGCAGGGGTACTGCTAATGCTAATGTTTCCAGATTTAGTCTGATGCCAGGGAAATTCAAAGGTAAGGAATCTGCTGCTAGATATGCGCTCTACCAGATAATGCGTTACCGAAGGTAAATGACTTGTTCATTATGACATGCACCCAGAGAGGGCACCTGTAGTGTTCTGGCTAAACGTGACGCAGGGGTACTGCTAATGCTAATGTTTCCAGATTTAGTCTGATGCCAGGGAAATTCAAAGGTAAGGAATCTGCTGCTAGATATGCGCTCTACCAGATAATGCGTTACCGAAGGTAAGTGACTTGTTCATTATGACATGCACCCAGAGAGGGCACCTGTAGTGTTCTGGCTGACTTGTATCATCCAGCCTGTCACCACAGACTAGTTTCTGACCATCTGCAGGATAATGCCCGCACTCTCAAAAGCCAGAAACAATGCTTGCAACGGAGGAAGGTGTTCACATTTCCAACAGGTTGGCTAATGAAACCAGCATATCAATGACCGAGACTTCAAAGCCTCTGCTGCCAAGCATTTGCAACCATGGCTCCCCCCCTCCCCTACCCCCGCTCTGGGGAGCACCACCCCCCGTCCTGAGGCCCATTTGTCACCAGAGCTGGAGGAAAATTAGATAGTCACGCTTTCAGGCTGAGCACACCTCTAAGGTAGTCGAGAAAGGGTTTCACCATCTTGGATTTGGTGAAACTAGGAACTCTGGGTCAGAGGAAGTAGTCAACCTAGGGGTAAGTATCTCATGGGCTACTACCCTACAGTCCGTAAACGCCCCTATATTCAGTATTTATGTTGTCCTCCTGACACCAGTAACTCAGATTAGTCTACCAGGAAACTGAAGAACAACAAAAGGGAGCAGCCCCAACGATAACTGAGGACTTACCCAAAATTTGATGCCAAACCCTACCTTGCTGCAGGGAACTAGTCTATTTCACCGACCAAGCTCATACAAACGCTGTGCATCCTCTCAAGCCTGTGGAGGACTGTTCAACACTTCAACAACAAAGCAGCATCTCCCTTGGGGTGGAGGAGCCTTCTTCCTGCAGCTACCAACCGCAATTGCCCTGTACCTGGACTTGCTGACCATGGGGTCTACAGAGGGAGCATCTCAGCAGGAAGAGGTCTTTGCTGCACCTGCCGAGTCTGGAGACACCAAGCCTTCCAGGAGTCACCAAGCACCAATACCCTGGGTACCGGAGCATATGCCACAACCAAGGCTTGTTGTGTGTCCAGTGTGGACACCACCAACGCCGAAACCGACCTGCTGACATGGGATTTCAGGATCATTGAGGCCAACACCAAGAGTGTCCCTGCTGTCCTGTTTTCTCTCCCTTTCCTGGTCTCCAAAGCTAAGTGAGAGCACCTAACCACAGCGATCACCTGGCAAAAATACCTCAGCACCTGAGCCCCCATCCTGGGTCCACAAAACGGACTGTGAACCTATGCCCCAGAGACCCTCAAGAGCCAAGACCCCCTTGGGTTATGCCAACTTGTCCCCAGGTCCCTACTTGCAGTCTTTCTTTTGCAGATACCTTTGTCATTGACTTTACCGCATAGCGCTCAAGGCCTCCAATGGGATCAGCACCTCTGCACCGGAATCACCAGGGCAGGTAAACTCGAACTGCTGGTGGTTTGGATGGATAGAGGAGTAGGTGAAGGGATGGGTGGATAAAAGGATTGATGGATGTGTGGGTGAAAGGATGGAAGTATAAGTGGGTGAAAGAGTGGGCAGATGAAAGGGATGGATGGACTGTGGGTGAAAGGGTGAGTAAAAGGATGGATGTATGGGTGAAAGGATCAGTGGGTAGATGATCGGAAGGATAAAGGTTGGATGGATGTGTGGGTGAATGAATAGGTGGGTGACCGGATGGATGGGTGGATGACGGGATTGATGGGAGGATAACTGGGTGAAATGGCTAGATTGGTGGATGAAAGGAAGGAAGGCAGAGTAAATGGAAATTTGAGAGGATGGGTGGGTGGATGAAAAGATGGCAGGGTAAATGGAAATCTGAGAGGAATGGATGAATAGTTGATGAATGGAAGGAGGGCAGGGTAAATTGAAATGTGAGAGGATGGATGGGTGTAAGGACGATAGAGAAAATGGAAACTGAGGATGGTTGGATTTGTGGCTGGATTGAAATGATAGCAGAGTAAATGGGGATCTGAGAACATGAATGGATGGCAGAGTAAATTGTAATTTGAGAAGATGAATGCATTGTATAGTAAAAGGAAATCTGAGAGGATGGATGGAAAAGTAAATAATCAGAAAGGATCAAAGAACAAATGGGTGGGTAAAGGGATCAATTGATGGATGAAAGGCTTTATTGATGAATGGGTAAGTCAAATGATGGAAGGTATAGGTAAGTGGATTGATGTATCTGGATGAAAGCATAGATTATGGATGGAATGGTGAAAGAATTATTGATGGGTGAGAGTATATAAAGGTGAATCATGTATATCAGTGGATGGAAGCGTGAATGGATAAATAGATTTATTATTGGATGAAAGAAGCAAGGGTGCTCTTCTAGGGAAGTCTAGGCTCACATACCTTGCTTGCTTGGTGCTATCAGAGCTTGGGTTCAAAGCCATGCTGAGGTTCATCATGTTACACACGCTCACAGCTCGACAGTGAGTGCTCACCCCACTAGCCTTAGAGTTAGCAGATGCCTCCATGGAGTCAATTCGTAATACTATTGGGAACATTGACGATCTTACTGATATTCCTGGGACACATTTCCTGGGCCTGGTTTTCTTAAAAAACTAGCTGGGCCGCTAAGTGTGACACACTTCTTAGAATCTAATATCCTAATTTTTAAAACTTAGTTTGTGGCGTTTAAGACAAGGGGGTTATTTTGAAGTGGGCTGAAGCAGAACATCTGCTAAATATTGGCAGATGTCTCTTCCTCCCACCTTATAGTTACTACTCCTCTTTTAGATGTCTGTGACCTGAATTATTTCCATTGGTAAGACCTCAACCCTCCACAAGGTCAGATACCCCTTTGAGATGGGCCAGCTGCCTCACCAATGCCAGCTGAAAGGCACCAAAAGTTCAGGCCATTCAATGCTTTCTTGTCCTATAGATAATGGAAGGAAAGTACAAAAAAAGCCATCTCTAACACTAATCTTGGATTTTTATGTTTTATGTTTTTCCAAAACAAACCCCTGCTTTCAAGGTTTGGTTTTAAATAACCCTGGGCGTAGTTTGCGTAGTAGCACTACACGTAGCTGCAAGTAGTATACTTTGAACTTTACGTAGTATGTAGCTGATGGCACTGTGTATTTGTCTGCACTGTGCAATAATTTCAAATGTCATCTTGCACAGTGCCAGTTATGATGAAATATGTACCATTATAAGCTAAAAGCATATAGCACTTTCACAAAAGTGAAACTGAAAATTTAGCAAGCAGTGAGAGAGGTGATGATTTTGAGATCCTCCCTAACCTAGGGAGAGAGCCAAGCAGATGCCTTGAAAACAAAAAGCACATCGTATTGAACGATTCGTTGGTGGTCCCATCCTCTTAGGACAACCCAAGCACAGTTATTGGCAAAAAAACAGTCCCAACCAAAGGCCCTGCAAAGCATTATGGGACAGGATTAGCAGTGGGCAGTGAATAATATAGTACCCAATATCAAAATAATTCTACAAAGAGCTGCAGTTCAACTCGTGGTTAGATGTTCCTCACGAGTCAAATGCAAAAGCTTCATGAAAGGGTCTTTCAATGCTATTGTATTTGACTCGTGAGAGACATCTAGTAACGACTAGTGAAACTGCAGCTTGATATAAGAATAATTTGAATGACTTTGCATTTGACTCGTGAGGGACATCTAGTAACGACTAGTGGAACTGCAGCTCTTTGTAGAACTATTTTGATATTAGATACTATAATATTCACTGCCCACTGATAATCTTGCCCCATAATGCTTTGCAGGGCCTTTGGTTGGGATTGTTTTTTTCTTCCAATAACTGTGCTTGGGGTGGTCGTAAGAGCATGGAACCATCACCGAAGTTCAACAAGATGTGCTGTTTGTTTATGCTCTGTGTTCAAGGCATCTGCTTGGTCCTCCCCCTAGGTTGGGGGATCCCAAAATCATCACCTCTCTCATTGCCTAATATTTTCATTCAAAAAGTTCACTTTTGTGAATTGGTGATATGCTTTAAGCATGTAAAATTGCTTTACCAAAGCATCTGAGGATGTTGTTGATTTTAGCTGCTATGGTACCTGATTAAGCACAGTTTTTGTACTGTGCTACGTGCAATTTGCGGAGTGCGAATTAGTACTAAGTACGTATTCTCCGTTAGCGTAGCGTAGTACCCCAGGGTTAGTTTTAAAACATCAAAATGCATCCTAACTCGATGTGCACCATGACATGGTGGACCAGTTCACAGTAGACAGTTTAGTTGAAAGTGCTCCTGCCATGTTGCTTGAAGCCGTTTTACCAAAAACTCTCAGCTACTTGATGACCAGCCTACCAAATGCTTCATAGCCCCCCCAATCGACAAGAAGGATTCACAGCATGATTAATTGCACTGAAAAAGAATTCCTTCCTGGGTCAGTGATGACATGATCTGACTTTCCTATAGATAACCACCTGTTCCCCTTGATGTTCTCTGACTGATCTATATTCAACTCGTATATATCTTTCCAAACAGTGTTATCAAAAATGGTCTCCCTTACTTTAAAAGTTCACAAGTGAATGTTGTGCCAAGTGCTGTCCTAGATTTTTTGCTGGCCCCCTGTGCCTCTGGCTCAAACCCTCTTATTCTGTTAAAACAATCTGAATGCAGTTCCACATATTTCTCCAGATCCAAGTATCTCAGACTCTGAAATGAGAATTGGAAAGAGAGAAGGAAATAGAGGCAGAGAGGGAGATGAGTTGGGATCTGCCTACGGTAGACGTTGGGATTATCCGTTTAAATAAAGCTGTTTTCTGTGATGTTATGTTAAAAATATTTATAGATCGCACTTACACCAGGCGGTTTCATGGCGCTAGGAGCAGAGGGACAACGGCAGGGGGATGACAAAACTTTATTCATAGACTTGTGAGAACAGGAGTGTTTTAAAGAGAGTTCGAAATTGCGTGTAGCACGTAGCAAGTCTCGGCTCAATTGGGAGGGAATTCCAGAAAGAGGGGGTCAAAAAAGAGAACCTAAGGCCACCATGTTTTTGCGTTTGAAGGTGGGGGTAGTGAACAAGTTGAGCTGAGAGGAGCGGAGATTGCGTGAGGGCACATACCGTTGGATCCTAGAGGAAATTAAGGCAGGGCCCTGACCTGCAAGGGCTTTGAAGATGGTGCAGCCCACTTTAAATATACAGCGTTTGGCTACCGGGAGACAATGAAGGCTCTTCATTAGGGGGCTGACATGTTGATGTTTGGGTTGACGGAAGATGAGTCTGGCTGCTTGGTTCTTTACAAGCTGAAGACGGTGAAGCTGGTATGCTGGAATGCCCACATAGAGTGAATTTGCATAATCAATGCGAGAGGTGACCAAGGCCAAGATGACAAGATTAAGGGCCAAGGTAGTCAGGAACCTGCAGATCTTCTGAATTCTGCAGAGGTGGAAGAAACGGGAGGATACCATGGCATTAATCTGTGGCTTTAAGGAAAGGTCACTGCAGATGATGACCCCAAGACTTTTTACAGAATCTACTGGGCAGGGGAGGGGGGTGCCCAGGGATGATTGCCAGAAGCTGGAGTTCCAAGGGTTAGTGGCGCCTCCGGTAAGTATAAGTTCTGTTTTGTCGGGGTTTCATTTTAATTGATTAGCGTACATCCATTCGCTGATGGAAATTATGGTGGATTGGAAATTGCTAATGGATGTGTTGGAAGAGTCTATGTTGAATGCCAACTGGAGATCGTCAGCATAGTTAAAGATAGGGGCTGGGCTGTTGCCCAGAGACACAATCAGGGGTTGCATGTATAGGTTGAACAGGAGGGGCGATAGAGCAGAGCCTTGAGGGACTCCACAGGTCAGTCGAGTTTTCTCTGCCGAGAAGTTGGCTAGGCGGACTGCCTGGAAGCGCTTATGTAGGAAGGAGGTGATCCATTTAAGGGCCAAATCCTGGATGCCGGCATTTCTGGCACGGTCGATCAGGAGTTCATGATCGACCGTGTCGAAAGCGGCCGACAGATCTAAAAGCACCAGGGCCTGGGAGATGTTATCAGCTCCTCTCCTAAGCTCGTCCATGACTGCCAGGATGACTGACTCCATGGAGTGTGCTGGCCTGAAGCCTGCCTGCCGGGGGTCAAGGAACTGGGAGTGCTCAATGAATGAGCTAAGACACTTCCTGACATGAGCCTCTAGTAACTTACTGAGATAGCGGAGCAAGGAGATTGGACGGTAATTGCTCATTGCTGAAGGATCGCCATTAGGTTTTTTCAGGATTGGAATGATTACAGCGTTTTTGAAGGTATCAGGAACGATGCCTAATTTGAGGAAGTTATTGAGGAGTGAGAGTGGTGGGTCAGGGCAGGTACGAAAGGCCTCTTTCAGAATGTGGGGGGACAACAGTCATTAGGAGAGCCAGAGCCCACCTTATTTAGAATAGCCAGGAACTCCTCTCTGGAAAGGAGGGGAATTTGGTCAAGCGTGAAGGGGTTTTTGCATGTTGTGGGGAGAGTAGTGGGGGAGGTAGGTGTAGGGATATGGCTCTTAATAGAGATGATTTTATCCATAAAAAATGAGTTCAGCGTATTGCATAATGTTTGCGAGGGGGCAGATTTAGCGATCACCCTATCAGGTTGTGCAAGCTCATTGACAATATCGAAAATATCTTTGGACTTTGTGGATGAGTTAGTAATTTTCAAGGAGAAGTAAGCAGTTTTGGTCTGAAGGATGGAATCTTTGTAGTTTTTTTAACAAAGCTACATGCACCGCTCTCTCCTCGGGAGCATAAGTTTGACGCAAACGGTGCTCTGCTTGTCTGAGTGCCAGTTTTTTTCCTTTTAGTTCATCAGAGAACCAGCGTTGGGCGTGGTGGGGGCGCTTGAGGTTGATATTTTTAAAAGGCACCACCTTATTACTGGCTGATTCTAGCCAGAGGTCAAGGTTAGAAGCCTAAAGACAGATGGGGGCATCTTTGGTGGGGGAGTATAGGCCATGGTGAAAGTAATAAAATGATGGTCGGCCCAAGTACATGGAGACGCTAAGGGGGGTGTAATTTCTATATTAGAGGTCCAGACTTGGTCCAGAATATGCCCTTTGGCATGGGTTGCCTTGTGCACATGTTGGGAATTGTTCACGCCTAATAGAAGGTGATGCGTGTGGACACCTTGAGATAGAATACAATCAGACTTTCCAGGTCTTCTTCTATTTGACTCCAGGAAGGAGTCAACCAGGGGCCTGTATCTAGCTCGGAGTCTACATATCCCCCGCACCTCATCCGCATGTGCTCTAAGGATTCAGTAATAACAAGTGGGAGCTCAGGCCAACTTGCTTGGCTTCCGCATTGGATTCGAGGAAGATCAGTTTGTACAGGGTTCAGATTTAAGCCACACCTTCAAATTCTAGCTGCAAAGGGTATCTATGGCACATAGCACACCTCAGATTAATCGCTAATAACTGTTTTATTAATTTACCATTTTTAATTTTACGGGTCCTGTACTTCGAGACATAGCAACATATCCCGAAAAACTCTGGGCAAGTATAATCTTAAAATTATTCTCTCTATGTATTTATTGCCTGTAATCAACAATTTCTTTCTCTCAAGAACCGTGTTTGCCTTGATCCAAAATGTTTGTTCTGAACAGTAACTCTTTATTTTTCCCTGTTCTAGGACGAAAACTACCACTGGACTGGAAAGCGCCACTGGAGATCAAATACTCCCGCCAGAAGCTGTAAGAGAACCAGTTTCCCCAAGTAAAGTAAGGGCAGCCGAACTGCTGGCTAAAAAACGCAGGGATTCACAGGACGCCGTAGGAGAAAATGAGAAACATGTGCTTCAAGATAAATTAGTCGACCAAAAAGTGAAAGAGCCAGACAGCTCAAACTGTTGACCTTGGACAGTGGAATATGAAGGACACATGTTCTGGTGACCACATGGATTTATAGAAACCGTACAAAAAAGCAAAACAGCACAAACTAAGTTTTAACACTTCCCATCGTACACATTATTGGAAAGTATTGAAGCTCTTTTAAAAGATGTGGCAATATATATATATATGTGTTTTATGAATTGTTTTATTTCTTTTAATATTCGAAACTCACATCGCAGCCAACCAGATTCAGTACTCAATCCTAAAAGCTGTTCCAAGGATTAAAACTACAAATGGTGAGCCACAATGCGCAGTTTTATCTTTCCTTTATTTGCCAGCTGTCGTCATGAATTAATACACCACGCTACTTGGATTCTCAGAGAATTAGGCAAGTCTTAGTCAGGGGTGTTGCACCCATTGAGAATATTCAGATAATTTAGCAGGAACCTTCATTGAACTTATCCTGTCTTTTCTCAGTTTTTTCATCTTGGGAGTGTACGCTGTGGCTAATATTCAGACAGTATTACTGTATCAATTTAGCAACTAATCTCTCACCATGAATCATCTTCTACATCCTTTGGGATGGGGGTGCAATGAAACAGGACAGGAAAGAGTAGGGCACTGTTTAAGTAACCACGGTTTCACTACTCCACCCTAATCCTTGAATCATAAGGATATAGCAAAAATGTACATTTACTAACATGTCAAACGTATGCATCACCTGTGAAGTTTAAAACCTACACCAATAATCCAAACCCCAGTAAAGCTGAGGCAAGTCACTCCAGAAGTGGGCCTAGCCCAACCTAGTTCAAGACTATAGTGTTTGAAAGGGGTGGGAGAAGCAGAAGTGGCTGCCACACAAAGCGCTTAGACACATCCGGAAGCCATGTTTCCTTTGTAGCACTCCTTTATTGGTACGGTTTCATTTTACCTATGCATTTACTGTATGTATATATTTTTTTTATCAAGTTTCCACAGGTACATATCTTCTGTTCGATCGCCGCCTAAACTTTGTGCTGCCATGCAAGATATCCATTCCATAGTAAGATAAAAAGGGCATTGCAAAACCCCCCTGACCAAGTCATATCAGTAAATATGTGCATACAAACGTACATAGGCATATTGAGGAGGACTGTTGGACATAGTATTTATGAAACAACTTCCACTTTTAGGCATACCGACCAATAAAGTGGACCAACATTAGGTTTTAAAACTACTGCATTCCAAAATACCAGTCACAGGCGGACAACTTTGAAACGCTGCCTAACCAACCATCAGGATGCCTTAACAGTGTCTAACGTGCATCTTTCTGACTTATACCAGATAAGCAGTTTCAGACGGGAAGTGTGTATGCAAATCGATGCACTGCAAATGCTAAATAGGCACCAAATGACTAAAAAAGCAACTGGTGTTCTATTTGGTGCCTTTTGGAAAAATACTTGACTTTCTATGCAATGCTATCATTTTTTTAACCATGCACACTGTACATCGTGTTCTCGTTATAAAATAAAATGTTTGCTGCCTTCTAGACCAAAACGCTTTAATTTGCCCCATAGAACCGGCGACAGGTACTAACAGGAATTGTTTATGGTGGGTGATTGTTATTATGCGACAGGTTTTTAAATTGGCTATTGAAATTGGTGTTTTTATTGTTTGTTTCTTTTTAAGTGGTAATGTACTTGAATGCACTGTAAGAGTTTTGATGAAATGAGATTTAGTGAGGGTAATTTAACTATTAAAGAAAAAAAGAATGCTTTAGTTCTGTTAGATTGACTCTGCATGCAGCTGACAGTTACTTCTTACCTAAGGGCGAAAGAAAATTGTAGTAATTGCTCTAGGGAGAGTGTTTTTTGCATGTGTACAGTAGCTAAGGAAAGGTCAACTTAAATGAGCAGGTTTTAGTCAAATGGATTTTTTTATATTTATGGATTTCTATTATCATGCAAGTTTGACATGTAAATCATTTTAAGGATGAATTATTTTACTGTTTAGTCTGAGGGGGTATACTTTATGCAGCATAGATAGTCCTACTGTGGACTTGAGAGAGAAATGTTGGCATGATCTCTTGGCCTGAAGAATACATATTCTGCACATGGTTACCTTTTTGGTCCTTTCACAGGAGGGGAAGTGGCTAGAATGGGGGCATTCGAACATATCCAAAGCTTGAGTGTGCAACAAATGGCAAATTGATTCCGGTGCAGAAGAAGCTCTAGAACAAAGAGGTTTCGTTTGGGGATGCAGAGTATTCAAGAGAAACACAAAACAAATTATTTACAGACACAGGAAGGAGTACATAATTGCCTTTGTGGGTACCTTTCCTTGTATACGCATTCTGAGCTGTAGTTTTCAATTGGCTGTCATTGCCAAAATGGCACATGGATTCGTCACTCGCTTGCCATTAGTTTTTCTCTTTTAAATATCAAATGAATAGGAAGTCTAGTAAACAGCAGATGTAGATGAAAAAAGCAGATGTATGAGTTGCTGAAACGGCGGTGCAGTGGCTCTGGGCTTTATAACTATTTTGCTTGTTTCAGGCTTTCTAGGATTCCTGATATGGTGGGAATGTTTAGAAGGGAACAATGTAAAGAATTTAAGTAACATGTTGCTATCCATTAATAGAAATCTGTAATCTGTCAGCAAACATATGTTCCTTTCACAGACAACTATCTGTTTTGTTTCCCTGTATTAAAGAGGTGTCTTTTATACACGGAAAGTAACTAGGAAAGAAAAAACGCCCTGCATCTTATTTCCATCATTTGTCGTTATGGAATAGTTACAAACTACCAACACCCATTTTATGATGGTATTTTAAATACCTGTGACTTTTCCCTAAAATTAATGTACTTTAATTTATAAAAGGGAAGCAAGTCATTCTTAATTAACTGAACTGAAGCAGTTTGCTAACATTAAGCTGTAATTGGTAACTTTCAGAATCCTAAAACGCTTTCATATTGAAATCGTTAGCCGATGTGAATATTTAAAGTACTAGATTTCTTGTGAAGATGAATTGCGATGGTCTGTTCCTCCAACATCTTTTTGTATTGACTAAGGTACATTCAGATGACATTTTGGACTAGAAGAGAATGCTAGACTCGGGTCATCAACCAAACTACTTTCAATGATATGAAACTATTTGTGCCAGAACAGGATCATCTATCTAGGGAGTGGGTAGCCATCAGAACTGCACTTCTCTTTAAATCTAGCGAACCATTTGACAGTCAATCTTTTGCATACCCTTCCTACTACAGCCTGCCAACAATTGAAATCATCCACTCTATTAAAAACCTGAGATCATCTTTGAACAAGAAAGTGTCTATGAACACCAGAGGGAGATGACTCAAAGCACATTGTGATATTTGCAATCCTAGAATGTCGGTTGGGGTGTGGCTCATGCTGCAAATCTGTGTAAAGAGCATATACTTTGAAAGATTTAACAACTTTATTTATGATTACATGATGAAAGCCCTCTTGTGTTCTCATCTATCTACTTCAAAAGCACAAAACCACTACATTCCAGAGGAAAATCCCCAAAGAATGGTTTTCAGTATAAACAAAGTGAAACGCCTCCATATGGGGTTCCTTTCGAACTTAATGTTAATACCAATCAATTTCAAAATGTAGAACATGAGAAGAAGGTCCACTGTAACTGAGGTAGAATATAAATATTTTGTATACCAAAGGCCACTGCTCACAGCTTTTTACTCAGGGTTTCCACAATCCAGAAACGCTGTGGGATGCACATTTCAGTGAGGTAAAGTAAGTTGTACTTGGTAAAGGTACTGCTACTTAGACCTACTTATGTCTGCAATTTGAAGGGAAAATTCATTCTGAAGAGCTAGGAGGAGTCAGGTGATCATGGTAACCATTTATTTTCTTAAGTATTTGTTAAACATCATTCCTTTGTTTTGGGTGGGGAGCGACTGAGTTATACACTATCAAAGAACTGCACTTTGTCAACTTTGAACATGTTTTTGAGTGATAAGCATTTGTAGAGTGTAGAAACAGACCCTGTAGACTTCCAGCATATGTGGACTAGTTAATGGTTGGGTACCTACTGCTCTAACTTGATATTGTTTTGTGTTTGTAAATCTGTTCCTATGCAATATTTTGACAAGATTGCACAGCCTCTATTCCAAGCAGGAGAGCTGCAAGAGACAGTGGACATCTGTATAGAAAAGATACCAGCTTTGTCTACAAACTGGTCCTGAACGACTGCATGTAGTGCCTTTCTTATCATTTGGACTAAAAACAAATATTGATGGCAAATTGTCTTTAATTCTGTAACATTCAGATTTCTTTTGTAAGCTGCCAATAAAAAATAAAATTAGCTCAAAATTTGGATTTGTCTTTAATTACAATTTTCTAGTTTGGAAACATGTAAAGCTAGTTAAATAGGCTTATATTTTACAAGTTTTGGGCGGGTGAAGTTTGGTTTTAACTATGCCACTATTAATAGTGGATGCTAGCAGCATTGTGAAAATAATTGGGGAATGTGCCTTAACAAAGTAACCCAAGTCAATGTTAATTGACTCATTTGTTAAAGTAAAATAATAATTGGATAAACAGGATTCCAGTTCGTTTACAACACATCCGCTTTGGTTTTCTTTTCTAAACTTAGTTCCATACCAAATTCTACTTGCAGAGGTTGGTAGATTCCAACTAAATAACTGGATTTTGAAATTGATGTAAAAATAAGTCGACTTAGACCAATTAAATAGTGATACGCCTGTCTTGAAACGTTGACAAAAAGCTGAATTTAAAATGTGATAATCCTTTTCTTTCCATTATAGATAGTCGTCATGTTAGGTTGTGTAGGACGATGATTTATTTTTCTTTCTCTTCACTGTCTGACTTCTGTGAGATGTCTTCTGTAGTCGTAGCTGGAGTAGGCGTTTCCTCTGGCAGCCCATGGAAATCATGCTCTCGTCTTTGGCCTGTAAAGGATGTAAAAAATCTCAGTAGAGCAAGATTGTTTTGAAAGAAGTGCATCAGAGAGTTGAATTAAACCCTCCACCATTCTATTGTTTGTAGGTAGTATGTAAGTTTAAAAAAAATGAACTTTAAGAACCTTCCCTCAACAAACCAAACACATCCACAATATTGTTCAAAAGGCTCCCATTAAAATTGGCAACCTTCCTCTAACAAGCATGCCAGCATTCAATAGCTGGCACTATATCAGATGCTTCTGTTAACTTTTACCCTCCCACCAACAAGCAAATATGTGCTTCCATTTCATTGGTGTAACTGGTCAAGAGGCCTTTACGTTCTTCAACTATCCTTTTTCACCAACAAATGGACATATGTACTACTACAGATTCTGCCATTAAAAATACATATACCCAGGTCTTTCTTGAGTAAACATATGCTGGGACATCTTTATACTTGGTGTAAATGGTCCCATGCCCGTCTTTAAATTCTATGACCTCAATTCCAGCAAATATGCACTGTACAGTACAGTGCAGCTATTATTTCACTAACAATAAGTTTAACAGGGGCTTCCACATCCAAACTAATATATGCTTACATGCTGCTGCTGCGATAATGTTATTAAATATGTCTGCACTTAGGGCTTCAAATAACCTCGTAGCCTCATCCTAAAACAAAGGTATTGGTTAGAATCTATTACCACCACTTAATCTAATATCACTAGTGTTACTGAAGCAGTCTACTGGTGGTAATGGACAGGTCATTTTGCTACTGAGGTCTACTTCTGTAGACCGATTTTGAAACAGTCAAGTGCTTTGTTAAAAGCTAGTTCTGATCAATATTCCTACCCACAGAGGCGGGGCCTAGCAGCCAAAAATGGAGGTTGAGCCTATGTGAGCTTCCGCCCGACTCAAAAAATCCAGCAGCATCCGTATGTCGACCTGGACCACAGCACAGATTGTGCCCCCCTGGGTCTCCTCCTACCACTCCAGTTGTCATTGGAGGACAGAGGGGAGTAGGCGCAGTACCAGCTCTGCCGTAGATTCCGCAGGGCCTGAGAGGCAGCTGAGGCTCAGAGTGCTGGGAGATCGGGTGGCAAGACTTACCCTCGAGGGGAGGCAGCGTCCTTCCTCCCCCCTCAAACTTCAGCTGGTGGAGGTGTGGCGCGGTAGAGGCAGCTGCAGAGGAGTGGGAATACCGGGCAGCCTGCTGGGGCCTTGGCCGCCCTGTGAGGCACTATTCAGAGAGCCCACTGCCTCCAGTGCCACCCCACTCCTCATCTTAGGAGCAGAATACACCGGGCATCCAGTCTGGTGAGACTCTGTGCTAGCCAGATCTGCCTGGGTAGGGGTCAGAAGTGCGGGATAGAGTCCTGGCACAATGGGTGAGAGGCCTTGGCCACAACAAGAGACCTGCCACACAGAGGAGGCTCAGTGGATTAAGAGGATGGCTGAAGGCCTGGGAGCACCGGCTGGAAACCGGGGTGCTCTGAGAAAGCTGGTGGCCCACTCGGTGGCCCCCTTACGGAGCTTTTGCAGGATGACCCAGACCTGGAGGAGCCTGGCAGGGCAAAGGGGGCCAAGTGTGCATCCATCAAACCCTGGAACTGACACTGAGCTGCTGTAAAGTGATGGGCACTGACACCCCTTCCCCGCGCAAGCTGTTGACCAAGGTACCCTTAAGGGCAGCACAAGGGAGGAGCAGCGAGGCCCGAACTCCAAAACAACGATCAAGTGAGATCCTTCAAAGATAACCTTGTAAAACTGCGTTCAGTGGCGCTGCAAATGAAGCGATGCACGAAAGATGCTGAGGACTGCTCCCAGCAGAGCAATAGTCAGCTGGTGGGGATTCCAGAGGGACCGAAGGGTGCTCGTTCAGAACATTATTTCACCCACTGGTTTTGCTCCTAGATACTGGAGGGAGCCCTTCCTCTCTGCTTCGTCATTTTAAGGGCACATAGATCCCTGGCCATCCAGCCGCCACCTGATGCCCCCCCCTGCTAGGCAGTTTATTTTTCACATTCCTAACTATGTTGACAGGGACGCTATCCTTGCAGAGGCCTGTTGCCAACAAACTGTTGATAGTCTAACAAGGTGATTATTTTCCCAGACTAAACACTGCTGGAGAGGCATCAAAAATAAACCTTCATGATGGTGAAGCAGAAGTTGAGAGAGACGAAAATAAAATATATGCTGCTGTACCCAGCCAGACTAAAGATCATCTACCAAGAAAAGAAACTTGTTTGATGAGCCGGAGGAAGCATGGCGATGGGCAACGTAGAAACCACAGCTAAATAAAAAAACAATGTGGAGGAAGCTCTAGAACTGGATGCCTGACCCAGGACCAAACGCCATCAGGCACAGGTAAGGTCAGCGACTACCCTTCATGTAAGAGGCAGGGAGAGGCGCTGGGACTCTTCCCCATTGGAGGAGGAAACAGACATGCCGATGGACCCATGCTCGGTTGACGGGAGATTTTCGTGTGCCGCCCAGGCCAGCCCCTGGTCCAGACACTGGACCAGGGGGGGCGACAACATTGAGCAGCCTGGGGGCAGGAGGGGGGGGGGGTAGGTCAATGGGGAGCAGTAAGTATAATCATCAACTAAACGGACAAACATGGGTGAGAGGCCCCCCGAACAGATGGCCTACAGAGAGTAATGCAGGGGTATCTTCTTCCCAGGTATTGTTTTTCTTATGTTATGTTGGGGATAGTAATACCATTGGGCAATACATACTTTCATTGTAGAAGTGTGGGGATGAGGAAATTGTCTAAGGAAGTTCACATTGTTGTGGTTGATGTTATTTCATTTGATGGAAACACCCACCAGAGTAGCAGATACAAGGGGTGGCAAGAGAGTCCTGGCCCTGCCAGAGCAGAGGAATTCATTGGGCGGTGAGCAATCACTCCACTCTGAGGTAGAAAGACAAACAGCCTGCCAGCGAATGACTGCTACAGTTGTGACACCACGAGGTAGAGGGGGAAATATAATCAAATTCACTGATTCCGGAGGAGGAACTATGCGGGCGTCCAAGATGGTCGCGTAAGCAGAGGGCTCCCGGGACCCGCGCCGCCCTCCTACGATTATCCTCGAAATATCCTGATTATTATTATGGGCTTTTGAAGATCTACTCTTGCTGACTCTACTATCCTTTCAAAAATTGAAATTGGATGTCTGGTACCGATTTTACGTCAACTTCATCTCTCTGGCCCACCCCGATCGAGACAGGGGACTTTGTTGCTTTGGTGGGCCGAGGAGTAAGTGAACAACAACGGCCTTAGGGACATCCTCCCAGTCGGCCTCATTGTCGCTTTCAGTTTCGATTTCTCCTCGACCCCTTGAGTGACTATTCTGCGAGCGGATCGGCTCCCAAGTCGGTGCAACTTCGACCCGCTGTGTTGTCCTGCCATATCTCTCTACCCTCGCCTTGTCCCTCGAGTTGCATTCTACAGTTTTGGCCTAAAATTCTGCTTTGGTATCACATTAGCACTGGTTATTTTCACCAGATCCAGAGGGCCCCTTCGGGGCACAGCTTCCAATATGGCTTCCAAACCTGAGTTCAAGAGGCGCAAGACGAAGACGCCGATCCGTGGGGGACCTATTCAGACTAATGTGATGGACCGCTATACGCAACCGAAGGGTTCCCCCGGAAATACCGGTCGTACTCTTGCGGACCTCAGGACGGACTCTACCGCGCCATCGGAGGTTTCTCTCCAGGACCTAATGAGTGCCATTACTGGGATGAAGGCTGACCTGGGACTACAGTATGAGGCACTCGCCTCTAAGATCGATACTGTGGCTGTCGATGTCACACTTATCAGAGCGGATCTGGCCAAGACTAATGAGAGGGTCAAGGCTTTGGATTTAAAGACCTCCAGTCTCATCACTGATATGGCGGACGCACAGTCGGAAATTGGCAACCTACGATCGTCGCACGACTTGATGGCCCGACGACTGGACGAATATGAAAATAGGGCCAGGCGGAACAATATACGCCTGGTGGGAGTGCCGGAAAATCACGAGGACACCACTATCGACCTCCTTGTGGAGGATTTGATCCTCAACCATCTTGCTCCCGCCAGCCTCAGCAAATTCTTTGCTCTTGAACGTGCTTATCGCTTCCCGGGTGGCAAGGTTAAGCCAGGGCCCCCCCTCCCCGAGGCCTATCATTGCAAGGCTTTTCCATTTTCGGGATAGAGTGCTGTCCTCCAAGCCTCCGGGGTCGCGGCCCATTGAAATTCGACAATAGTACTGTTAACATCTACCCGGATTTCACTCATCAGGTCCAGCGACAAAGGATGGGGTTCCAGGGAGTAAAGAGGCGATTGCGGGACTTGGGTCTCAAGTATGCATGTTTGTTTCCAGCTCGGACTACGCATGGAATATGAGGAACAAACCTTTTTCTTTGATCGACCAGACTGCGCCAGTGACTGGCTCGATTCATTGCCTAAAAGAGACGATCTAAATGGACGCCCTGGTGGAGCAGGGGGGGGGGGGTGCATCAGCCCAGGAGTGACATGTGGTCTCGACGTCTGATTTCTTGTTACTACTTATCAGCGGAGTTATGCCATTCGCTTCATTATTGTTAGGTGTTGAGCCCGAGGGTGGTTCGGGTGTGGGTTGACTCTTTTCCTCCCCTGGGTTCTTTGTGTAGTGTAGTTATGAGAGGGTGACAGGCACACTGCAAATTGGGGTGGCTCTTGAGTCGTACGCAGGGGTGCATGGTGGGGGGTGTTGTAACAGGGGTTTGTTGGGGGGTGGGGGAGGGGAATGTCTTTGTTTTTGTATTTGTTTTGTTCACATGGCACTGTATGCTTTGCTCTTTTCCTTCTGTAGTTGGGTTTCGGGGAGGGAGGGTTACGGTCCTTTTCCGGGATGGGGGGTGGTGAGTTAAAGTTGCTGTCCTGGAACGTAAATGGTTGGGGGATAAGATAAAACGTGAGGAGTTTCTCAGTTCCTTCGACGCCAGTCCCCTGAACATTGTTTTGTTACAGGAGACTCATTTGATAGGGAATGCTTGCCGGGCTTTGGATAGACGTGGGTATAGGCTGGTTGCTCATGCTGGTTTCACCTCTGGTTCCAGAGGGGTGGGATTCTGATTAGATCCTCTCTGCCCCTTGAAATAGATGAGATAATACTTGATGATAGGGGTCGATATGCTGCTATTTCGGGGAGATGGGAGGGTAAGATGCTCTCTATAGGTAATGTGTACGTCCCTCCGGGTCTCCAGGCCACTACTTATGCTGACCTCGGTCGGCTTTTGTTGGGGCTCCCGATGGTCTCCTTATTCTTGGTGGGGATTTTAATTCTGTGGTCTCTGGTACCTCTGATCGCTACCCACCCAGAGACTTATCGAATTTCCAAATGTGGCTTTCTGAACTGCTGGAAAACCTTTGGATTGGTGGATGTTTGGAGGATGCTACACCCCTTGCAACTGCAATATACGTTCCATTCTGGGGCCCACGGTAGTCTTTCTAGAATTCATTATTGTTTGCTGCTGACGGTCCACTCTTCCTCCGTGCGAGAGGTCCGTCACCTCCCAGGGGCATTTCTGATCATTCTCCCCTGTGGCTAAGGGTTGCAGTTGGGGTGGGTAGCGAGGGGAGAATTGCTCCTATTAACCCTTGGTATTTGCGAAACCCAAGACGCGCTCTGAGCTTATCGAGGCCATCGATTGCTATTTTAATGAAAATGTGGGGTCTGTTTCCTCTTCTGTTTCTCTATGGGAGGCTTTCAAAACTGTTATTCGGGGTTACTCACTGTCATTGATTGCTGCCGCTAAGAAGGCTAAATATGAAGAATTATTGCGTTCTCGAGGATGATATAACTGTACTATGAGAGTGAACTGGGTGGGAATGATACTCCTGCAACTTTACACTCCCTAGCTCTGAAGCAGGCTGACTACAGAGCCCTGGTGACAGACGCGGCCAAAGTCATGAATATAGGACAGCAGGGTAGACTCTATGATGTGGGTGACAAGGCGGGTAAGCTATTGCGTGGTTGGACAAGTCTGCGAGAGTGAATCGAGTTGTTCCGGTGATTGAAAAGTCTAATGGGGATCGTGTGTCTGACCATTGGGATTGTTGATTGCTTTGTTGACCATTTCCAGACGGTGTATGCTTCGGTGAGCGATAGAGATGAGCATGACTCCCGTTTGCTGTTGTGCGATATCGCGTTACCCTGCCTCTCTGATGAGGATAGGGTCATGATGGATGCGCCTATAACAGTGGATGAGGTCACTGGTGCCATTTGTGCCCTTCGATCTGGTAATGCCATGGGACCCAATGGCTTGCCTATTGAGCTCTACAAATTAAGGCCCGACAAAATGGCGCCATATTTGAGAAATATGTTTCTCGAGGCCTTCGAGACTGGTCTCCTTCCTATTGACCAGCGCCTGGCCACCATCGTTGTCATCTACAAGGAAGGTAAGCCACATGATTGTTGCGCTGCCTACAGGCCCATTTCACTGCTTAATGCTGAGCCCAAGATACTTGCCAAATTACTGGTTAAGGTGGTCGGCGACTTGATCCATCCGGATCAATCCGGCTTCATCCTGCACCGAAATACCGCCCTTAACCTTAGGAGACTTCACGGAGTTCTCGCGAGAGCTGGAACTCTGACTGAGTCGGCCATTTTGGCTTCCCTCGATGCCACCATGGCTTTTGATACGATCGAATGGCCTTATCTCTGGGCAGCTCTCGCCAAGTTTGGTTTCGGCTCGAACTTTATCGCCTGGGTGAATCTCCTTTATGAACGACCGCTAGCTCAGGTGGTGGTGAATTGCAGGGTATCCGGATCTTCGCACTTGGACGTGGCACCCGTCAGGGTTGTCCGCTGTCTCCGTTACTTTTTGCTCTCGCCTTGGAGCCGTTGGCCGAGTGGCTTCGCTGGGAGCCCTCGATCAAGGGTATCCAGTGGACCCCTGACTTTGAGGATCGTGTCTCGCTATATGCAGATGACATCCTTCTTTATCTCACCTCCCCCGGAAGTCTCTTAATGTGCTTTTTGATGTCCTCACCTCCTTCGTGAAGAACTCTGGTCTTGTTATCAACTGGACCAAGTCCTGCGTTTACGTTCTGGCTGGAGATCTTCCCCGTTGCCTCGTAGATTCCAGATTCAGGTGGTCGAGACTGGTTTTAGGTACCTGGGGATTCATGTCTCTTTGGATTCTGCCGTCCGTTACGAGCATAACCTTCAGGCTCCTCTCCAGCGGCTTAAACTTGACGTCTCACGGTGGCGACGACTGCCCCTTTCCCCATTGGGGCGTGCGACTCTCTTCAAGATGATGTCGCTCCCCAGGTTCCTATATGCCCTTCAGAACTTCTTTGACCCTATACCTCCTGGGTATTTCCGTGAGGTTGAGAGCCTTCAGAGGCAGCTGATTTGGGACGGGCGTGCTCGTATCTCCTTACCCAAACTCACTTTGCCGTGGTATGACGGTGGCATCGCCCTCCCTGACATTAGACGCTACTACTGGGCCTCGCAGCTATCCGCAGTTAATCATGTAACCTACGCCCCTGGTCATACTCCTGCCTTTGCGATGGATAAACATCTTCTGCCGGGCGGGAATTTCAACAGGGCATTGTATTCTAAGAAACCACTTAGCGCCCTGACTGGCCCCACGAAAAGTGCTGTGCGAGTGTGGCAAGACGCGAATGTTGCTATGGGGTGGAGTGATGGGTTAACCCGAGTTACACCATTGTATGATTCTGATTGTCTGGGCAATTTGTGGAGAACGAAAGGATTCGATAAATGGGACATGATTGGTATAAGCAAGGTGGAGGATCTCTGGTCCAAGGGTAGTGTTAAGACTTTTGAGGCGCTAAAAATTGTATGAGCTTGACGATAAGGAGCACTTCAGGTACATTCAAGTGCGACATGCCTTGACCTCAGTCTTCCCCCCGGGGACGGAGATTCCCCAATCCTCGCCGCTGGAGGATCGTATTCTTGACGGCCATGTGCCGGACAGTACTATATCCCCAATTTACTAAAAACTCATTAATAACAGGGCTGATTTGCTTGTGAGCGCCTCAGGGCCTCGTGGATCGCGGACGGCCTGGAACTTGATGACGAGGATTGGCAAATGGCCGTCTCCTCCCCTAAGGAGGTGGCCATACCCGCCCGCCTCAGTTTCGTACAGTTGAAGATCCTCCATCGTGTGTATGTAACTGGCACGTGTCTGGTGCGAATGGGTTACTCTCTTGATGGGCTATGTAAGCGTGGTTGCGGTATGAGTGGTACCTTCCTGCATATCATTTGGGAGTGTCCTGAGGTGGCTGCTTTCTGGTCCAGAGTACATGCGGTTATGGAAAGGGTCACCGGGGTCTCTCTATTGCCTGAGGCCAGACGATGCCTTCTTAATGTCTGGGAACCGACGGACTACAATACGTCCCAGACTTTCTGGGCGACTCGGTAACATGGTTGCCAAGAGGGATATTGCACAACTCTGGGGTTCCCATAGGCCGCCCACGATAACGGCTTGGAAGGAGAACATGGACTGGTGTATGTTCAGAGAAAAGACGGTCTATGTGGCCCGGGCCAACCTAAGAAATAGGGTAGAATATGGTCCCAATGGAACGCTTACCGTGGGAATGTCTGCACTCCCCCACAGGACTACACCATTGATATTTCGCTGTCCCCTTAGTCGGCGTTCCGGGCAATTTGTCTGTAATAGTATGTTTTCATCGAACTCCTCGCCGCCCTTCATCCCGAGACATATGCTTTATTATCGTATGCTAGTTGGATTTCACTGCCCTCTCCCTTTGATTCCCTGTAATTGATTACTGCCATGTGTTTGAGTTTTATGTTAGTTCGGTTCATCAAAATTTTAAAACTAAAACCTACAATGCTCGTCTTTTGATTTTACGTTATGTACAAGAATATATTGCGGATTGCTTAAACCCCAGGCAAGGTATGGGTGAGCTACATTGGGAGATGTTCTACTGTTTAGAAGTCATAGCGGCCGGCCTGTTTGGTTGTAGGCAGACAGCTGTGTACTGTGCATACATATAATAAAGGTTTTTTTTTAAAAAAATCACTGATTCCAGGGTCTCACTAGTGACAAACAACATAGCTCATCTCACAATCCTATTGTGGAATATCAACTGCCTGCTGAGCAACATTAAAAGAGGGGTGATTGCCCACTACATCAAGAGACAAACGCCAAACGTGGTGTTGCTCCAAGAGACCCACCTGGACAGCAACCATTGCACCTGCCTTAACAGGAGACAATACACTGTTTTGCCTATGCTGGGAAACCAGGAGATCAAGACGAGTTGCAATCCTGGCCAAACAAAAATAATACATACGTGTAATCTGTGGTTCTCCAGTATTGGTGTCTTTCATAGATTCACATGCCTGAATCATTCCCCGTCATCGGAGTAGGAGTCCCACTGTACATAAAGCAATAATTTGTATATCAGAAACCAAAACCCATGGTAATACCAACCAGGAAGTAAAGTAGCCCTAAGCTACAGTGTGAAAAACTTCCACACTCATGACTATCCTAGTCATTTTGTATAGACCAAACTGCAGCCAATCAGGTGCCAGCACCAACCAGAATGTTCTCCCCAGAGACTCAGGCTCTCAGATGTTCCCGCACAGGAGTGAAACCAACAGTATCGCCTGAGGAGCCTTTGAGGGGAGGTGGGCGGGTGCATGTGAATCTATGAAAGACACCAATACTGGAGAACCACAGATTACAGGCAAGTAACTATTGTTCTATTCAAGTATTGGGGTGTCCTTCATAGATTCACATGCCTGAACCAGAGTAGATAGCAGTACACACCATCCTGCTCATAGAAGCTCCTTGTACCATAGTGCCTATGTATGCCTTGCAAACAAGAATCACATGTAAAATAAGCGTCTAAAAGAGCATAGAGGAGGAGGGAGAACATGCTCACCTTATTTAAAAAGATTGTGAAGCACTGCTCGTCCCACTGAAGTATCTGCATCACTGGCAGCATCTAAGCAGTAGTGCTTGGTGAAGGTATGCTTGCTGGACCAAGTTGCCGCTCTGCAGATGTGATGGAGAGGCACTCCAGCAAAAAGGGTTGTCTAGGAGGAGACCGCCCTCGTAGAATGCGCCCTTGGCAATGATTGCAATGGCCTTCCTGCTTGCTGATGACATAGACTGATTTCTTAGGACACCCAGTGGGCTATGGTATGTTTAGATACAGCGTATCTTTGACGTATCCTTCCGTATGCTACAAATAAATGATCTGTCTTACGCAATGTAGCAGTTCGTTGAAGATAAAATTTGAGACATATTCTGATGTCAAGGGAATGCAAGGCCTTTTCCGCTACCGTTTGCGGATTAGGAAAGAATGTTTTTTGAATCACTGGCTAATTAAGATGAAAGTCGGATGGAACTTTAGGCATGTAGCTTGGATTGGTACGAAGCACCACTGAATTTGAAGTGAACTGTAAAAACGGAGACTTGATGGTGAATGCCTGAATGTCACTGACTCTTCATGTCGGTGCTAGAAGAAGAGAAACCTTCCAGGAAAGGAATTTGAGATCCACTTTATGAATTGGTTCAAAGGGGTGGCGCATGAGTTGGGAGGGCACCACATTCAAGTACCAGGAAGGAGGTGGACGCCGAATAGGAGGGAACATTCGGAATAGGCCTTTGAAGAATTGCTGAATTATTCTAGTGGAGTACAGAATTAGAGCCATCTTGATGGAACCTGGAAATGGCTGCCAAAAACACCTTCAGTGTGGCATGAGACAAGCCAGATTTAGCCATTTGAAAGTATGGTAGGATCTGTTCTGGTTTAGCATGGAGTGGATGTAAATTGGCCGTGAGACGCCAGGCACAAAACCTTTTCCATTTAGGTTTGTATGTCTTAATAGTAGCAGGTGCTCTAGCATTGGCTAAAACCTCTTGACAATCCTCTGGGAAATTTTGATGGGCGAATTCAACCTGCTGAGGAGCCAAGCTGCTAATTTCAAGGAAGCTGGGTCCGGATGACAAATTTGACCCCTCTGCAATGTCAGAAGATTCGGTATTGGTTGAAGTTGTATGGGATTGCACTCCCGAGAGAAGTAGAAGCTCGGTGAACCAATATTGGTGAGGCCACCTGGGTGCGATAAGAATGAGGCGACATGCTTGTTGTTTCATTTTCCGGATGACCCTGGGAACCAAAGGAATCAGCGGAAAGGCATATGCATATATCTGAGACCAGTTCATCGAAAGTGCATCCCCACATGATTCCTTGTGGGGAATCCAGCTTGCAAAGTATGGGCATTTGCGGTTCTGATTTTTTGCAAATAAGTCCAGGTCTGGAGGACCCCACTCTCGAAAGACTATGTCCAGAGTTGGTTGATGGATTTCCCATTCGTGATTGGATGTTGTAGCTCTGCTGAGAGAATCCGCTAGTGCATTGGACATACCTGGAACGTGCACTGCTGAAATATTTATCCTGTGATCTAGAGCCCAACTACAAATCTCCTGGCCTGCTGAGTAAGAAAGGCCGATTTTGTGCCCCCTTGTTTGTTTAAGTAATGGACATTTGTTGTATTGTCTGTCTTTATTAGAACTGTGGATCCATGTATTACAATTCGAAAGGACTTCAAGCCAGAAAAATTGCTCTCAACTCTAGCAGATTTATGTGCAATTTCTTTTGATGCGTATTCCACTTTCCATTGACAGTCATTCCCTGTAGGTACGCCCCCATCCTTCCAGGGAAGCATCCGTGGTGATGGTATACCTTGGCATTTCTATCAGGAATGAACACCCTACTTGCAGGTTTTCCTTTTGAACCCACCAAAGAAAAGCTTCTCTCATGCGGTAAGTTATGGTGATCCTGTCGTCGAACGACACCGAAACCTGCACCCATTGGAGGTTGAGTTCCTCTTGGAAAGGTCTCATCCTAAGATGGTAGTTTGGTATGAGAGGGATGCTGGATGATAGCATCCCTAGGAATGACTTGATCAGTCGTACTGAAACGTACTCTTTTTGCTGCAAGCTGAGGGCCATGCTGCAAATCTTGAGTTGTCTTTCTTTTGAGACGAAGGCTTGAGCGAGCCGACTGTCTAATGTGGCTCCCAGAAACAATATCCTCTGCGATGGAACAAGATGGGATTTCTTGAAGTTGAGGGACCCGGAGACTGGAATAACGACAGGCATCTTTGAATGTGTACTCTTGCTGCTCCTAAAGAACTGGCCTTGATAAGGCAATAGTCTAAGTATGGGAAAAATTGAATGCCTTCCAAGCGAAGATGTGCCGCCACTGGAGCTAATATTTTTGTGAACCCACGGGGTGTGGAACGAAGCCCAAATGGGAGAACCTTGAATTAAAAATCCCTACCAGCCACTCAGAACCTTTAGAATTTACTGTGCCTGGGGAGGATGGGTACGTGAAAGTAAGCATCCTGAAGGTTGAGGGTGGCCATGTGATCCCCTTTGGAAAGAAGCTGGAGGATTTCTTGAAGTGTTTACATCCGGAAGGACAGTTTCTTGAGGTATTTATTGAGGGCACGCAGGTCGAGGATAGGGCGCCATTCCCCTGACTTCTTTCGTATGAGGAAGAAACTTGAATAGAAACCTCTTCCTTTCTGCAATTGAGGAACTTTTTCTATTGCACTTTTCCGAATCATTATATTTATTTATGAGAACCGCTCCTTGAGGTGAGCTGGTGGTGGACCTTTTGGAGGTGAATTTGGAGGGGTTTTGACAAATTCCAAAGCGTGTCCTCTGGCCACTACATCCAGGACCCACTTGTCCGTAGTAATTTTGGACCAATTTGAGAAGTAATGGGATATTATTCCTCCAACTTTTGACCTTGGTATGGGCAGAGGTGGTAGCAGGTGGCAGGTCTCATTGCCTATTGGAGGAATCCCGTCCCCGATAAGAGGACTTTCTTTTACCCTGCGAAAAGTTGTTGCCTCGCCGTCCATATGTTTGTTGCTTATACGGCTGGTATCGCTGGTTACCCTGTGAAGATTGGTATGAGTGTTGTTGAGAGTAGTCCACTCTATTAGAATAGGAACCACGTCCTTTGGCATCCCGAAAGGACAATTTGCGAAATTGCAGGTTTCCCAGCGACATTGCGGTTTCTGTATCTTTCTTTATGGCCTGCAAGGCCTCATCAATGTGCTGGCCAAAGAGAAATTCTGCCTCGTAAGGCAGATCTGTTATTTTTGCCTGGACTTCCTGGTGGAAGGATGTTGACTTCTGCCAACCCTGTCTCCTCAGTACTGCTGCACCTGCCAATTTTCGGAAGCCTGTAGATGCCACATCTACGGCTGCATCAATTATCTCCGCAGAAGCGCACTCTCCTTTATGTAGTACTTTCTTAGCTTCTAATCTTTCTGGTTCCGGAAGCTTTTCAAGATATGGTGAAATATCGACCATATCTGTCCATCATATCTCCCTAGTATTGCTAGGGAGTTGGCCGCACGAATTGTAGTTGCAGCTATCGTCGACACCTTTTTGCCAATGGAGTCCAGACGTCTGCCATCTCGGTCAGGTGGAGCGGTCACCCGTGAGGGCGGGCTTCTGGCTTGTCTCTGGGCTGCTTGAGGGACAACCGACTCGGTCTTAGCTTGTCCTATAAGGCACGCAGGTGACGTGAGGCGCTTTATACTTTTTGTCGATACGAGGTAAGACTGCGGATAAAGAATTTGGAGTCAACATGATTTTAAGGCCCTCCTTCCAAATAAAATCTATTATTGGTATTGTTTTTACTTGTCTTTGTGGCTGATCTTTAAAGGCATACAAAAAACAATCCTCCTGTTTAGTTTCCATAGCAATTTGAAACCTCTTTGTCGCTCATTCCATTACTAGATGGAATCCCCCAATGTCCACAGGCCGAGAGTCTGCAGTATGAGGAGCAGTAGGTGATGGGGTTTGCGCCTGGTAATCGTCCCACTCCGACATTACAGATTTATCCTCCACCTCTCCTTCCTCTCTGTCATCATCAGTGGTTATATCCTCCTGCATATGATGGGATTGTGCCGGAGAAGGCGGAATTGTGGAACGTACGTCAGGTGCTGGTGTTGGAGAAGATTGTCTTGGGATTCTTAAAGTTGAAGCAGGTGCTTGAGGCATGGGCGTTGCAGGAAGCGACTCTGCCGATTCAGATAGAGGGAATCGGTGGTAATAGTCGTTCAACATATATTGCAGATTGTTAAGGAGATCTAACAGCATCTGTGCTAGAGGGAATCGGCGGTAATAGTCCAACATATATTGCAGATTGTTAAGGAGATCTAACAGCATCTGTGCTGTTGGCACCGCGGCAGAGGTATGATCTACAGGCTCAGGAAACTGTTCTTCCTCCTACAACTTTATCAGTAGTTATGTAGGACTTCTGGCTGCCCAGAACCTTTCATCCTAGTCAGATTGTTCATCCTCATCCTCTTCTGAGTCTACAAGCTGCTCAGGCAACTTCAACGGTGATAGAGCCGTCAGAGAAGAACATCTTCTTTGCAATAAGGAAACCCCCGTAGACAGCGAGGTAAAGGAGGCAGCAGACTGAGCAGCAGACGAAACGTGCATATCTGTACATGATGAAAGAGGCGTCGTCGATGGACCAACTTGTATGAACTGTGGCCGACGATGAAACAATGATCTTCGTAGACAGGGTTATCAATGTCAACTAGGTTTTCGACGACGAGGCAATCTTCGTTGACTAAGTCTTCAACGATGATGTAGTCTTCGTGGACGACGCAGCCGTCGACGATGGTGGAATTCTCGTTGATGATGTAGCTGTCGAAGACGTTGGAATTCTCGTTGACTATGTAGCCGTCGACGACGATGGAGTTCTCGTCGACTGTGGGGTCGTCGACGGTAAGGTGATCTCCATCGACAAGGAACCCGTCGACAGGATGACTTTTCGTCGACTGGCTAAGCTTCGTCGACGATGCGCTCGTCGACGACATCTTTTTTGTCTTTGACGATGGAGCGTCAACGCTTGATGGCAGTATCTTCGTCGACGAGATGGGTCTAATTGAAACAGAGACCATCATCGACTGTGAAGAAGCCGACGACATTATCATCTGAGGTCTTGGCGATGAGAAAGTAAAGTAAACATCGTCGATGGTAACCGTCGACGGAGAAGCCGTCGACTATGCAGTCGTCGACTAGGTCTTTTTCTGAGGTATAGTTTTCTGTGACAGTCTTTTAGATGGTAAAAACTTTGCAAACTTTCTCGGGAGCGTATTAAGTCCGGATTTTGAAGGTGGAGAAGCCTTTTTTGCGGTCGAGGAGGAAGGCAAGCTAGAATCCTTGGCTTTTCTCAACACCTTAGCCCCTGGAGAAGATACCTCATCCTCAATCGTCCTCTTTCTGTATGAAATAGTAGACCCCCGAAGCCAGATAGAGGATTATCCTGGTATTTGATCTTCTGCAACCACAGTAGAAGACGACCTTCCCTGTCTGAGGCTCTTCTGAGGAAAGGTTCTGCAGATCTCCCAATACTTTACCTCATGGTCTGGATACAGGCAATACATGCATTTTTTGTGTGGATCTTACTTAAAAAGCCTAAGCTTTCCATAAGACTCGCATGGTCTGAAGAGAGATTTAGATGAAGACATTCCAAAAAAAGGGAGAAAACCAGTCAGGTTGAGAAGTACTGAGCAGAGCTCAGGGCGACTCCCTTCACACGACGTGCAGTAGAAAATCTGAGAGCCTGAGTCTCTGGGGAGAACATTCAGGTGCGTTCTGGCACCCGATTAGCTGCAGTTTGGTCTATACAAAATGACTAGGATAGTAATGTGTGGAAGTTTTTTACACTGTAGCTTAGGGCAACTTAATTTCCTGGTTGGTATTACCAAGGGTTTTGGTTTCTGATATACAAAATATTGCTTTTTTATGTACCTTGGGACTCCCACTCTGACGACTGGGAATGATTCAGGCATGTGAATCTATGAAAGACACCCCAATACTGGAGAAGACCCTGTTCCAGGTCGTACAGACATGGCGCAACCCGTTGGGTATATCTGTAAATGTATTGGATACTAAAACCCAGAAAACCTTATTGGTACTTAACGTCTACTCCGCCCCCAGTTTCACAGGCAGGTGTTTGAGACTCCGAGCCCATTTCTGCTGGAGATGGCTGCGGATATACACATAGTGGGTGAGGGTTTCAACACTGTAATGGATGCCTGAATGCCGCATGCCCAGCACCTGGGCCGACCCTGTCCCTGCTACTCATTGTTGTGGGGGGGTTCACAGATCGTTCTACCGACTCAATTACGTATGTGGGCCAATGACAGTGTGCTCAGATAATATTGCAGTAGAATACTTACCCTGAGGCATTTCAGACCCTGTTCCACATAAACTAGTGCTCGGGCCGGATCTGAGCTATGTGAGGCCACCTAGAGACTGAATAGCTGGGACCTCCAGGACAGCGAGGCAGTGCGTGAGCTCTGTATTGACTCTGAGCTTCCTTTAAAATGGTGCTTTGAGAGAGAGCCCAAAACCGTGTCTCTTGCTAGGAACATAAAGCTTGTGACCTACTAACATTAGAACGACATATTCAGGCAACTGAAATGGACTATGCTGAGACAGGGCACAGCTGAACCCTTTGGAGGCTTTAACGAGGGAATACCAAAACCTGGTTCAAGATCTGGCCAAACAGGTTCTAGCTACTCAATGAAGACTATGAGGTGGGTGACCAGGCCGGACGGCTGCCAGAGTGGCTTAGTATTTGGGAACCAGCAGCCAGGTGTGCAGTTGAGTTGGGGAAACCAGACAGCTCCAGGAGTATGACAGATGAGGACACAGCAGAAGGATTTGCAGATTACTACCAAGATATCTATAGGCGATGGACACCAACTTCTGAGGAAGAGATCAAGGCCTTCCTGGGGGAGCTGCCCCTCCCATGGCTCACATCGGAAGATAAGAATACTCTTGACAAGGACCTCTCCCTGGAAGAATTAACAGAGGCACTGGGGGAAGACACCGGGACCCATCAGCATCCCAGTGGAATTTCAGAAAAAAAAATCCTTTTCCATTGTGGCCACATAGTGGACCCACATGCCCTTGCCATGTTAACGGAGGCCCCAGAGTAGGGGGAACTCCCACCATACCAACATACAGCAACAATAGTGGTGTTGCCAAAAACTAGGAATCTCGACATCAGTTGCTCTTCCTATAGGCCGTTCTACCTTCTGAACACGGATAAAGATTTTGGCTAAAGCACTAGCAATCTGACTAGCAAAGCTTATCACAAAGCAAAGGATCACATGACAAATTCTCCACCGTCTCCACTGTTTGCTGGACTACCACAGGGAAACTCAATTACCTCTGGGGATTGTATCCCTGGACAAAGCGAGGGCATTTGATTCCATAAGGTGGAATTATCTCCTTTAGGTCTGGCTACGATAGTTGTTGGCCCGAGATTCTGTAGATGGGTACGACTCCTATACCACAACCTGGTGGCAAGGGTCAAGATGAACAGCACCTTCTCTGGAGGAGTTTGGACTGGAGAGAGGGACACGCCAGGATGTTCCCTCTCACCGCTCCTGTCTGACCTGTGTCTGGAGCCTCTGGCCTGTTGGATAATGATTAGAGAAGACTTGATCGGCTTCCCTGAGGTCACATGAGAACCAGAGAAGGCCTCCCTGTGCATGGATGAAATATTATTGTACTACTCTGACCCAGTTGTTTCGATCCCAGCAGTCCTTTCAATGTTTTGAAATTTTGAGAATTACACAGGATACAAGATTAACTGGGATAAGTCTGTACTATACCAAATGGGGTCCTGGCCCCCGGAAATACTGATCCCACTTCAGATGGTGAACACCAAGGACCATTTTAACTACCTGGTGATCAGAAAAACCCTGTTAAGATGGGCTTATTTCTAAGGGAAAATAAAAGCGCTCTATCGGACCTTCCTGCAAGACGTCGACCGCTGGAGGCAACTGCCTCACTTGGTCATTGGAAGAGCGGCCCTTTATAACCACATGGCTGCTAGGCGTTTTCCCGTCCTGCGCTGAAAAAATGAAAATCACATTTATCCATGACGAGCTGGCCTTGTCATCCGCGCACGGCAGGTAAGCGCCATGACGAGCCCAGCTCGTCATTAGCTTCGAAGGGGTTAAGATAATTACTCTGTCCAAATTCCTGTATGTGCTACAGAATACCCCATGGCTGATGCCTGAATACTTTTTTATAAAGTTGACAGTTCGCTTTAAATCATTCTCTAGGATGGGGGCACCTCACCCATTGCCCTCCAAACCTTGGATATAATGGGGGCATCTTACTTCCATGCCTTAGGGCATAATACTGGGCATTCCAACTCCGCCAATCAGCCAAATCAACCAATGGAGTGGTGCTTTGATCCAGTGACCAGATTGGAGAGGTCAGTCATGGAGGATAGGTCCCATGTGCACTTTATCAAAAGATACCATTCACCAGTGGTGACTAGGAGCAACAAAATATTGTGGGGGGCGATGGCGCACAACTCACCATAAACGCAGCAGCAACTCCCGCTCAGTGTGACACTTCTCTGCCGGTGATCCTTGAGTCCACAAGAAGGAAAGAGAAAGACTTCCTTCCTGCTTGTGGAACGGGAAACTAACCAAATCTCAAGCTGCTCTCGTGTTTTCAGCATGAGAGCAGCTCCAAGATTGGTTGGAACTAACACAGCACTCATTTTGTGCCAGCAATTTCCAGGCTGTTTCATAGCCCTTGGATTGCTGGGTCTACAGTGCACATGTCTGATAGGAGGGTTGAAGAAGCCAGCCAGTCTGATATGCACACTGGCATGGGCAGTATTCATCCTGCAATCGTAGGATTGAACTCTGCCCCCACCCTTTAATCTCCTTTCAGGACTACAAGTGGAATACCAGATCAGAGATATTCCGCTATCTCCCTTCATGCACCCATCTCACTTCAGACGCACATCCTTGAAGGCAACCAGTTTCCAGAATACAACCCACTAGAAGATAGACTGTTGCTAGACCCTATGACTGATAAAGCCACTTCCCGGATATATAGTATGATCATGAATTGCACACCAACCCACTGGGCACCTTACAAGAGGCTTGAGAGACAGATGTGGAATACTGTAAGACGACAATTGGCAGGAGGCACTCCAGGGCCCCAGGGAAGTGGCCATATGGGCACCCTTCCATCTCATACAACTCCATATCCTTCATAGGTCATACTCCTCTAGAGCCCTCATACATCAGTTGGGCCACTGTGACATGGACCAATGCGCCAGGGGCTGTTGGGAAGTGGGTTCCTTTTTCCACATTCTATGGACCTGTCCAAGAATGTACCAATAATGGGTAGTGATAACAGTTATGTCTGAAGTCGTGGGTCAGGCGATCCCACTGGAGGCTACATGGCAAATACTGTGCGTGACTGGGGAAGAAACATGGCTACTATATCTCAGGAGATGTTTGATATGTTTGTCACCGATAGCAAAGAGGAACATAGCCAGGGCCTGGGGGGTGGAGTGACCCCGCGGGTGGTGGATTGGGAGCTGGACCTTGATTGGTGTTGTACAGTCAAAAAAGTGGTATTCCAATGTCTGGGTTGCCCGCGAAAATGGGGAAAAGCTTGAGGTAGGTACATGGGGCACTAAGGGCTCTCATCCAAATAAGTCTGTGTAGGTGGGTCTGACACCTGGCGACTACTGGTATTAGATAGGGATATGGTCTATATACATACTCAGTCTTGAGCGCAAATGTTGAAATGGTACTATCTATAATCAGTCGTCCAATAATGCTTTATAAACATTACTAAGCTGCTGAATAACTGGTTAATAAAAAGATTAAACAAAAATATTTTCAGGGCCATCAGACACACCACAGCAGATAAGAGTCCTACCTGGCTATGCTTCGGCTCCCTACCAACACCCTCTGGTGCACCTTCAGGCCCCAAGGTGCCAAGACACCTTACATCTGGAGTACCGCAGGCGGGTTCACCCTCAACGCCAGTTGGACCCCCCCCAAACCTGTCTTGCCTCCAGCTCTGATGCTGCTTCTGGCACACTGACCTACAATGGCTCCATGGACTTCGACACTGGTGCTGACTCTTTTGACCCAAGGCGAAGAGGTCCCAAAAGTTCTTTCTGACGAAGATACGACCTCGATTGAAGTTGCGCCTGATATCAGCCGAAGCATCACTTTGCCCACCCAATTTTCTGCCTCCAAGCGGGAGGACACACACACTACATTCCTTTTTGGCACAGATGTTGACAATGAGTATAACCCAGGTGATAAGCTTGCTCACCCTTACCAAGATGACAACTGGTACAAGACCTATAGGAGGCCAGTGGTCTTAATTCTTCACCGGAAATGAGCCTGGACCAGCAACAGACTAATTATCTTCCTAAACAAAGATTATGCGTAGGGTGGAAAGTACGAGAGCTCCCGCTCGCCCCTTTGGAGGTTAAGACCAAAGTTTTAACATAAGTCCTTCAATCTGGGCAAACATTTTGCAAGTCCATCCTTCCATTTAATGAAGCATTGACAGATACTTCAGTGGGTTGCATGGAATAATCCCTCTTTTGGCCCCTCTTTCAATCGTCAAATTGCAAGGCGCCATCGCCCTGCTCCAGCTGACTCTGCATTTCTCTCACAGCACCCTTCTCTGGAAAGTCTGGTGGTGCAATCCTCCACAAGCTGGTCTCACCCCAATATTTTCACTACCACGTTGCTCAACAGGGAAATCTAAGCAAGAGGAGACATCTGGAAAATGGGTGTTTTCCTTCACCAGTTTGGTACTCTGACTGGTTAATTCCAGCTGCTTATTAGGAAGATATTCTCATGCCCTTTGGACCTAGTTGGCGCAAGTCCTCCCTGGTATGCCAGAAGATCTCCGACCAGTTCTCACTCTGGCAATCGAAGATGGGTGTGATGCGGCCAGGTCCACCTCTTGTTGTTGCTTGTACACCACTCATTCCATCAGACGGGCCATCAGCACCAGTTTTGCATTCACCTCCATGAATGGCTGCGATCAGCTGGGTTCTCCGATGATGTTCAGTTCTCCCTGATGGACATGCCATTTGTCGGGACTCTCCTGTTTGGGGACGAGGCTGATTCAGCTCAAAAGTGTTTTAAGGGGAGCAGGGTTACCAATTGCTCCCTTGGCCTGTCTGCCACACCTCACCAATGGCACCACTTCAACTGCTGATGTTGAGGCTTTGATAGAGGTGCCCCATACTGCCAGCCTGGCCAGCCTCCCCATGGAACTCAGAAGTTTCGAAGCTGAAACCATGTTCCCCACTGTGGCCAAGGTCACAGGGCCACTAAGTCTACCCCCTACTCCTGCAGCCCCACCTTCCAAGCCTCTTTAGCGTGCCCTTAATGGATCATAACCACCCATTGAGAAGCAGAATCCACCAATTCTTACTGGGTTGGCAGGCAATAACGGACAGGTGCTACAAACCATTCGCAGGGGATATGTCTTACCCTTTTCTACTGCACCTTCCACCTAGCGAATGTCTGAGGACCATCTCTTCATTTTACGCTAGCATGTGTAATCCCTTTTGGCTAAAGGGGATGTAGAGAGGGTGCCCGTGTCGGAAGTAAGACATGGTTGTTACTCCTGCTACTTTCTGTTGCCCAAAAAGGATGGGGGCCTTTGTTCTATTAGAACCTGCACCCTCTCAATTCCTTCCTCCAAAAGAAGAAATTCAGGATGCTCATCCTGGCCCAGGTCTTGTCGGCCCTCGATTCCCGAGACTGGATGGTGGTGCTTGAACTGCAGGACGCTTACTCTCATATATATGTCCTGCCAGGTGATCAGTTGCCTGCGGTTCGTGGTGGAACAGGAGCATTTTCAATTTACTGTGCTCCCCTCTGGTCTCATCAGAGCTCCTCAAGCATCCATAACATGAATGTGTTGGTAGCAGCTCACCATCGGAGTTCAGTGGTGCCAGTCTTCCCCCTACCTTGATGACTGACTGTTGAAGGGGAGCTCACCCCAGGCAGTCCGCAACCATCTCCAGACTACGGTGAGCCACGTGTCATCTTTGTGATTCGCTATCGACATGCTGAAGTCACACCGGACTCCTTCTCTGATGCTTGCTTTTATTAGAGCCATTTTGTACATGGTTTGGTTTTGTGCCTTTCCCCCAGGAAAGATAGTCCAGGATATCCTGATGGTAACGCTTTTTCTGGTAGATACAGTATCTGCCTGTGGATTCCTCACCTTGTGAATATCCCCCTTGCGTCAGCAACATTCGGAAATTCTTTTCGTAGCTTGGCGCCGACGTGGACTTGGACGTTATAGAGGCACGGCATCGCTCGCGACTCCGCTGACGTCACCGACGCCCATAATAGGCCCACGCCGGCGTGATGACATCAGTTCCGCCCTTTTTTCCGTTCCTTTCTTGGCACGCGGTTGAACCATTGACAGTAGATATATACATGGTATACACAGTACACAATAGTCAAGTTAAAACACACAGTGTAAAGTTAATATAAGAAAACATTTGAAATTACACATTTTCCTTGACCATATAATATATACAACACAGAATCTCTGGTATAGAAGAGCGGACAACGGGGAGGTGGGTGGGTCAGTGAGGAATCCACAGGCAGATACTATATCTACCAGAAAAAGCGTTACCGAAGGTAAGTAACTTGTTCTTCTGATAGATACATCTGCCTTGTGGATTCCTCACCTTGCGAATAGAGTCCCACAGCAGTCCCCACTCCCGGAGGAGGGTGTCCACTCTTCTAAACCAGGAAATCCTGGAGGACAGAGCGCGCAAACTGGCCGTCCCTCCTCACTTTGGAATCCAAGCAGTAATGCTTCGCGAAAGTGTGGAGGGAAGACCAAGTTGCCGCCCTACAAATGTCCTCTACTGGAACACCTCTAGCCAATGCTGAGGTTGAAGATTTAGCTCTTGTAGAATGAGCCCTTATGCCCTCTGGTGGTTCCTTACCGGCCAAAGAGTAGCAGATCTTTATACAGAGGACGATCCATCTTGACAAATTTCTTTTATTGACCGTTCTTCCTCTTTTGCAGCCAGCAAACCCAATGAAGAGCTGGTCATCCAACCGGCAGTCTTTGGATCTGTCCAGGTAAAAGGACACTGCCCTTTTGGGGTCCAGACGGTGTAATCTCTCCTCCTCCTTGGAAGGGTGTGGGGGAGGATAAAAGGTAGGGAGGGTAATGGATTGACCAAGGTGGAAAGGAGTCACCACCTTTGGGAGAAAAGCAGCCCTGGTCCTAAGAACCATTCGATCAGCATGAATGGTCAAGAAAGGGGGCTTGGAACTAAGAGCTTGAAGCTCACTTACCCTCCTTGCTGAAGTTATTGCAACGAGGAAGACTGTCTTAAGAGTCAAAAGCCTCATTGGACATTTGTGAAGAGGCTCAAAGGGAGCACCCATTAAAAAAGTCAAGACAAGATTGAAGTCCCACTGAGGCACAATAAAAGGAATCGGGGGGAACATATTTGTGAGGCCCTTCAAAAACCTTAAAACTACAGGAGATTTAAAAAGAGATGGCTTGTCTGGCAAACAGAGAAATGCCGACAGCGCTGAAAGATTGCCCTTAACTGTGGCAACAGCAAGCCCTTGCTGCGCCAGAGAGAAGGCAAACTGCAGAACTTCAGACAAATGGGCTCTCAAAGGGTCAATAGATTTCTCCCCACACCAAGTGACAAATTTTGACCATCTATATGAATAGATGGACTTAGTGGAGTCACGCCTGGCTGACAAGATGACATCCACCACGTCAGGCGGGAGAGAAAAGGTATTCAGGTTGCTCTGTTCAATCTCCAGGCATGAAGGTGTAATGTCTGGAGGTGGGGGTGTAGAACCTGCCCCTCCATCTGAGAGAGGAGGTCTGCCCTGAGCGGGAGACGGAGCGGCGGGTGAGAGGAGAGGTGGAGAAGATCTGTGTACCACACACTTCTTGGCCAATCCGGGGCGACCAATATGACTTGGGCCCGGTCATGGCGAATCTTCCTCAGAACCCGAGGAATCAAGGGTATGGGAGGAAACTCGTAAAAGAGTTGATTTCCCCACCTCAACTGAAACTCGTCTCCCAAGGCTCCTTGCATCAGATACTGGAGACTGCAGAACGACGGGCAGTGAGCATTCTCGTGAGTGGCAAACAGGTCCACCCGAGGAGTTCCCCACATCCGAAAGATGCCGAGAACAACCTCTGGATGGAGCCTCCACTCGTGGTCGGCCGAGAACTGACGACTGAGACTGTCTGCTCGCACGTTCAGAACCCCGGCCAGATGATTTGCCATCAGACACATCGGATGGTCCTGAACCCAAGACCAGAGCCACAGAGCCTCTCTGCAGAGACACTGCGACCCTACTCCTCCTTGCTTGTTGATGTACCACATCGCGGTCGTGTTGTCCGTCAGAACTTGTACTGACCGACCGCGAAGGGAAGGGAGGAAGGCCTTGAGCGCCAAACTTATCGCCCGTAATTCTAGAAGGTTGATGTGAAGCAACCTTTCCTTTCCTCTGGAGACCAAAGACCCTTGCCCTCCAGATCCCCCAGATGAGAACCCCACCCTAGAGTGGATGCATCCGTTATCACCGTGGCTACCGATGGAGACAGATGGAAAGGCTTCCCTTGTGACAGATTGCCTTCCACGCCCCACCAAGATACTTCAGCTGCAGCCTCTCTTGAGATCCTTACTGACTCCCTGAGATCCCCTTGGTGTTAAAACCACTGCCTGCAGAGGCACCACTGGAGCACCCTCATATGCCAGCATGCATGGTTGACCAACAGAATGCATGAAGCCATCAGACCGGGCAGATGAAGGACCTTCAGGACTGGAACTACTGCTCCACTGTGAAACAAAGGAACCATTTCCTGTATGTCGCAAATCCTTTGAGGAGGGGGGAATGCCCGACATACAATAGTGTCCAGTACAGCACCTATGAACAGGTTGCGCTGGGAGGGCACCAGGTGAGACTTGGGTACATTTATCGAAAAACCCAAACGGTACAACTGAGTTGTCTCTTGCAGATGCTGGATCACTTTCTCTGACGACTCTGCTTTGATCAGCCAGTCGTCCAAATAGGGGAATACCGGAATCCCCGACTTTCTGAGATGTGCCGCCACCACTGCCATCACCTTGGTGAAGACTCGAGGCGCAGTAGTAATTCCAAAGGAAGGACCGCAAACTGATAGTGCTGCGATCCCACCGTAAAACGGAGATACTTCCTGTGAGACTTCAGGATTGGGATGTGAAAATACGCATCCTGCAAGTCGACACCATCCAGTCTTCTTCCAGCTGCGCTTGAAGAACCTGTGCAAGGGTGAGCATCTTGAATTTCTCTTGTTTCAGATAAAGATTCAAGATGCTGAGATCCAGGATTGGACAAAGTCTGCCATCCTTCTTGGGGATCAGGAAATACCGGGAGTAGCATCCCTGACCCCTTTCCTGCTCTGGGACCACCTCTATCGCACCCTTTTTTTTAATAAAGTTTGTACTTCCTCCTGTAGAAGCAACAGATGTTCCTCCATGCAATAACCTTGGCAAGGAGGGTAATTGGGAGGAAATTCACGAAAGGGAAGGGCATAACCATTTTCGACGAGATTGAAAACCAAAAGATCTGATGTAACCGATTCCCAATCCTGTAGAAAGTAGGTAAGCCGACCCCCCCACCGGACCCACATGATCCTGAATGGCGGATCTAGGGCGGCTTTTCTGAGGCTAGGGGGTAGGAGGAGGAGGAGGAGGAGGAGGCTTGACGCCCTCGAAGATGACCCCTTTGCTTCCCCCTGTATGACCTGTACAATGTGTTCTGCTGCTGTTGTTGCTGCTGCTGACCTTGTCTAAAGTTCCGAAAGGAAGAGCGTCCAAATCCTCTGAACTTTCTGGTCAATGCACCTCTAACTTGGAGACCCAAAGACCTGGCAGTAGCTCTGCTGTCTTTAAACCTCTCCAGGGCTGTATCTGCCTTCTTGCCAAAGAGTCCTTCTCCGTCAAATGGCAGATCCAAAAGCGCTGCCTGAATGTCCGTAGAAAAGTCTGAGGACTTTAGCCAAGCCAGTGTTCGCGTGGCAACTGCAGTACCTATAACCCGAGCCACAGAATCAGCTGTGTCAAAACCGCTTTATTTATTTATATTCTTATATAGCGCAGGATTCAACCCTCGTAGGGGTATCTCCGCGCTTACGCTTTTCCAGGAAGGCCTCATAGTACCGGTAAGCTGTGGAAGAAAAGAAAAATAATATCCTAAGGAGACGGGAATAGGTGTGTTTTTAACTTCTTCCTAAACAGCAAGAAATTTTCAGTTTGTTTTAAAGTGAGGAGAAGTGAGTTCCATAGGGTAGGGCCTTTATAGGAAAGAGCTCGGCCTCCTTGCCTAGCCTTCCTGATTCTTGGAACCTGGATCAATTGCTGGCTACTGGAGCGCAGCATGCGCCCAGAGCTGTAGTGACGGAATTTTTCTTTTAAGTACTTAGGTCCCATGCCAAACAGGCATTTATGTATTGTGCAGCAGATCCTATATTTTACACGTTGCCTGACCGGCAGCCAGTGGAGTTTGGCCAGGAGAGGATGAGAGGCAGTCCTTGGCTGAGCATTGAGAACAAGTCTCGCAGTGTTCTGGACTACCTGCAATCTTTGTAGTTGTTCTTCATTGGCCGAAATAAACAGGCCGTTGCAGTAGTCCAGCCTACTGGTTACCAATGCCTGGACAAGAGTTTTCCTATAGTTGTCAGGTAGCAATTGGAAGACACGTTGTAGCAGTCCGATGACATGAAAGCAGGACCCTGCTACTTGGTTGATATATTCTTTAAACAGAAGTGCCTTGTCAAGCCGCACACCAAGATTTTTTACAGTCTGTTTGGGAACTACAACTAGACCTTATAAATCATGGCCCCACTCACAGACTTGGTCATCTCCTGGACCCAATCTTCGGGAACTGGACCGGAGTACAAGCTATATCTCCAATACCGGTACCCTGGTCTGATCACTCCCTTATTCCGTTTCACATTCAGTCATCTGTACCTGATCCTAATAAAGATTGCGATCACCGGTACCAGTGTCGGAAATGGAAAAATTTCTCCCAGGACACTTTTAACGAAATGCTCGAAACAGGAGGACCTCCAGGAGGCACAGACTGTGAAACAGCCTATAGTCGTCTACAGAACCGTATTTTAACAGCCCTAAATAACACTGCGCCTATCCGAAACATGAAAAACTCTAAAAAACCGAGGAAATCCACCCCGTGGTATACTCCTGAACTCCAGGCTGCAAAATCCGCCTGTAAAAAATTAGAACGAGAATGGCGTATCAACTTCTGCCCGGCTATTAAAACACAATATAAAAAAGCGCAAAAGGACTATAATAAAAAAATACGTACTACCAAAGCTTTGCATTACAAAAATCGCATAGGGGAAGCAGAGAACTCCTCTAAAGAGCTCTTCAAAATCTTTAAGGAGATCTCTGTGCTCACAACTGACAATACGTCCCACACTGACTCTGTGGAAACCTGCAATAAAATTGCCAAATACTTCTCTGGGAAAATTACCGACATCTATGCCAACTTTTTTGGAAACCTGACATCTGGTCGTGATTTTACGGAAAGTGAAGGAGTTAGTCTTACAGAGTCATGCCTACAGTGCTTTTCGGTCCCCCCTCCTGAAATGCTTGTAAGCGTCTGTAAAAGCATTAAGTCGGGCTCCCCCCGTGACCCGGCCCCTCCGAAGGTACTAGGAGCAAGTCTAAAAGTATTGGAACCTTACTTTAGGCATGTCATCCAAGCCTCCTTTTCCTCAGCCTGCCTTCCGGAGGATTGGAAGAAGGCAATAGTACTACCAATCAAAAAGAAACCTAATGTAAGCCAGGATACTCTGGAAAACTTACGCCCGATCTCCCTCTTGCCTTACCTAGCGAAAGTGGCCGAAAAAATAGCCAATAAACAACTTATGGCTCACTTAGAATCTAACAACTCCCTGCACAGCTCCCAATCTGGTTTCCGGACGAGCTATTCCACTGAGACAGCCCTCCTGAGAGCGACTGAAACTCTACGGGCAGGAGCTGACGTGGGTCACACGATGGCACTTATTATGCTGGACCTCAGTGCTGCGTTCGACACTGTAGCACACTCCATCTTGCTACAATGTCTGAACAAAGCTGGGGTCACCAAGGCGGCACTAGGATGGCTGAAAGCTTTCCTCACAGACCGCTGCTTCCAGGTGCAGAGAGGGGCTTTCCTCTCAGACAGCATTGCCTTAGAACAGGGGGTGCCTCAGGGCTCTGCCCTGAGCCCCACCCTGTTCAACCTTTACATGGCCCCGCTGGCAGACGTGGTTCAATCATATGGCATAGAATTGGTATCCTACGCCGACGATACCCAACTGCTCATTTCCCTATCCCAGGCTCCCACCTTAGCAGCCGCCAACTTCAAAACCTGCATGCAGGAGCTTGCAAGCTGGATGAACCAACACTGCTTGAAGCTCAATGGCTCTAAAACAGAGGTTCTTGTGATAGGAGGAAATGATGCTAGTTGGACTCAGGAATGGTGGCCACCCTGTCTTGGTCCCTTACCTACCCCTTGCAAGGAAGCAAAGAACTTGGGTGTCTGGGTGGATCCCAAACTCTCCTTTGATGGCCATGTCCATAAAGTTGTAGGGAAATGCTTTGGGGTTCTGAAGACCTTAAACCGTACTTTGGACCTTCTTCCTCTTGAGGCCAGACGCACCATGACCCAAGCATTAGTCACCTCCCGTATTGATTACGGCAACGTGCTACTTTTAGGGACTACGGAAAAGAGCATCAGAAGACTACAGGTTCTCCAAAACACGGCTGCACGCCTAGTCCTCAGGCTACCCAAAAGAGCAGCCTCAAAGCCTACCTTGGCCGCTCTCCACTGGCTTCCTATAAAAAAGAGGATCCTATTCAAAGCGCTCTTAATATGCTATAGAATTACCTCACAAAAAACACCTGAATACCTGAAGGATCTAGCCATCCCCTACGAGCCCAATAGAGCACTTCGCTCCAGGGGAACTGGTCTACTTAAAATCCCCCGGATAAAAAAAGCCAGAATGGGAGGCCGCTCCTTTCGAGTGATGGCAGCCAACAAATGGAATTCTCTCCCAGTCAACATCAGACTGGCAGAGACTGAATCCATATTTAGGAAACTTCTAAAGACCCACCTGTACACCCTGTAGTTCCCTCCCACTTTCTCCTGCTGCTCTCTCCACAGCGCGGGGACACGCCGGGACGGCGTCACCAGGCGCTTTACAAACCCCTTTATTATTATTATTATTATTAATGGGGACTTATCCCAAATCCGGGGGCCACCAATCTGGTGAACACGAAAGCGTGGCCTCCCCGAACAGCATAACCTCCATCTTGTCCACGTTGCACTGGAGGCAATTTAGAGCCATCCATCATGGCCCTCATACCTTCCGCAAAAGATTTTTGTATTGCGGGAGTTAGGGTTTGGAAGGGGAACAAAAGCTGAGTGTCATCAGCGTATGACACTGGGGTGAACCCATATGCTCTTGCAATGTCTGCCAAGGGGGCCACATACACATTGAAAAGTGTGGAGCTTAGGCATGAGCCCTGTGGCACTCCCTTGGTGAGCTCCCTTAAGGTGGAATGATGGGAGCCCAAGCTTTGAATTACTTGGCGTGCCGCTGCTTGGGTGTCAGACAACACCGCCTCGAAATCACTCCTGTTTTCCTCAGGGATCTTAGGATTCAAAGCACGCATTGAGTCCATAAGTGCATGCACATACCTCCCCATGAGACAAGTGGCATTTGGAGACTTCAAAGCTATACTTGCAGACGAGAGTTTTCTTGGCCACCTGATCTTGCTTTTGGCCTCCTTGTCCCCAGGAACTTGGGGAAATGCACTTATTGATTTCTTAGAGCACGCAGCCTGAATCACCAGGCTCTCTGGAGAAGGGTGAGATGTCAAGAATGCAGGGTCTTCTGGAGCTACCATATACCTTCTAGCCACACTCTTGGATACAGCAGGAGCAGAAAGTGGCTTTTTCCACACTTCCATAATGGGCTCAGTCAATGCCTCATTAAATGGAAGTAACGGCTCCACAGCCGAACTCTGTGAGTGATGTACTTCTGTTAGAAGGTTTGACTTAAATTCAACTGTTGGTAATGTTAAATTTAAAAGTCCCGCAGCCTTTCTCATCACCACATGGTATGGCTGGACTTCCTTTGAAGGCGCATCATGCCCTGAGGGCAATTCCGACTCCGGGGAATAATCCAGGCCACTGGCATCAGCCAGCTCTTCAAAACAATCTTCACCCAGCTCACCTTCCTCTAAGTCAGGGCGAGAGTCGGCATAACTTTGTTCCTCCAAGAGGTGTTTACACGCCTCGGCACCGGATCCACAAACGACTCCGTCCGAATTCGATGGCCCAGTTGTATGCTCCAGATGTCTACTTGGAGCGGGCGACGCCGGCATCGGAGTCGTCAACTTCGGACGAGCCGGTGACGACCCCAGCGGAGCCGGGAACTGCCACGGCGTCGTTGGGGCTGGCATAAACGGCATGAACGAAGCCGGGACATAAGAATTTGGAACACCCAAATTGAATGCCAGAGGACCCATAGGACCCGAAGGTGCACCAGAGGGGTACCACGCCCTTGTAAATACGCCATACGTAGCGTTCAAGAACGCTGAAGGGGCTTGGCCTGGCGTTGGAAAAGGTGGTTTAACACCCTCAGGCTGACCTTGAGGTGGGATCGAATCCGGCTCAACCATATGCGCAGTTTCATCATCTTCCACAGGGACGACTACTTCCTCCTCTCGAGCCAGAGACAGCGCCGGAGATGGATTGGACTTCGGAGCCAGAGAAGGTACCTGCGACCTCGAAGGCGAAGCCTCACCTTCCTGATCCGGAGTCTCCTGTGGCGGGACCACCTTCGAACGAACCCTCCTGGGCGACCTCGACTTCTCACCCGAGTGACATCGAGACTCATGCCTCCTCTTCCTGTGCTTCTTCCTTGATCTTGAAGCATGGTCCGAAGAGGACTTCGAGGCTGAACCCTCTCGAGATCGGGACCTTGATTTCGACTTCGTCCTCCTCGTGTGGGCTCTTGAAGTCTTCTTACCCTTGTCGGCCTTTAGCTTTGCCACAAGTAGTTTAGTTTCCCTCTCCCGCAGGGCCTTCGGATTCATCTTACGACAAGATGTACGTCCATCCACGTCGTGATCGGAGCTTAAGCACCAAATACAGTCCTCGTGCAGATCCGTGATGGACATCATTTTCCCGCACTCACTGCAGGGCTTGAACCCGGTCTTCTTCGACATCGTCACGAAACAAAGAAGCAGGAAACACAGAAAAACTAAACAAAGTCACCAGTATAGGTACTGAGATTCCCGAAACAGTTAGCGTCGACGACACGGAAAAAAGGGAACTGATGTCATCACGCCGGCGTTGGCCTATTATTGGCGTCGGTGACGTCACCGGAGTCGCGAGCGATGCTGTGCCTCTATGACATCCAAGCCCACGTCGGCGCGAAGCTACGAAAAGAATTTCCGAATGTTGCTGACGCAAGGGGGATATTCACAAGGTGAGGAATCCACAAGGCAGATGTATCAATCAGAAATTTCAGCCTCGGTCCTGGATTGCAGTGAGGTTGAGTCTGAGGCTGCTGAAAGTGCTTCATCTCGCTGATCTAGCACGCCAGGTCTTATACGCAGGTTCTACGCGCAGGGATATTGCTACGCAAACATTTCTGGATCCAGTCTGACGCCTGGGGATATTCTAAGGTAAGGAATCTATCGCTAACTAATGTCTCTTACAGATATATTGTTACACAAGTAGTAACTTGTGCATTCAGCACCCACTTGTCCTGAGTAATGTTTCTCCACTCTGCCAGGTAATGTTGGATGCTTCCCCCCACTGGAGTGGGTAACGGATGAAGGGAAAGTAGCACCTCAGGGCCTAGACCCAGCCGGGATTTTGGTCGTGGAGGAAGACTGCTGACCACCCCGGCCCCTCTGGCGCTTTTGGAACGGTCTCCGCTGGAACTGCTGCTGTGGCTGTCCAGCCTGTCGACCTTGCCCGCTGGCTTGCGCCCCGTACCTCCTCTGGAACGGGCGGAAGGTATTTTTCTGTTCCTTAGGCTTTTCCAACCCGACAGCTGTCTGGGTTTCCGCCTCCGCCTTCATGTGGGCCATCTCGTCGTCCGCATGTTTCCCGAAGAGGGTCTCGCCCGAGAAGGGTAGGTTGGCAACTCTCTGCTGCGCCTCGGGCTTCAAGGATGTAAGACGTAACCAGGCGTGGTGCCTCAGGTTGACCCCATGGAAGTACCCATGGGCTGCCAAGAGGGAGGAATCCCCAGCCGAGCTTATCACCTGGTTGGAGGCCAGCAGTCCTTCAGCAAGGATCTCTTGGAAATCTTCCCTTTTCTTCCGGGGACGGTGTTCCGAGAACTGTTGGAGGGACTCCCACAGAGCCCGATCGTAACGTCCCAACAGTGCTGAGGCACTCGCGGCCTTCATTGACGTGGAGGCCCTCCCGCAAACCTTCCTGCCTGCCAAATCCATCCAGCGGCTCTCCTTGTCAGGAGGCACTGTCGATGATGGGGTGGAGGCGTGCTGTTTTCTTGCTGCCGTCACAATTACCGAGTCCGGCGCGGGATCCAAACGAAGAAACGCTGGGTCAGTCAGGAGCCCTATATTTCTTCTGCAGCCTGGAAGGTGCCGATCTCGAAGCCGCAGGGGTGAGGAATAGCTCCATGGCACGTTCCACCAGCCCTGGCACCAAGGGCAGCAAAGGGCGAGATAACTGCTTCTTGTGCAGAGTTTCGAAAACGACGTAAGTCGATGGTGCGGGCACAGTGAGAGTGATGCCCAGCTTAGTCGCCCCTCGCAGCAACACGTCCTGGAAGGAGACTGTCGTCTACTGGAGACACCCTCGTCTGAGGGGAGTCCGAAAGAGTAGGTGAGTAGCCCCTGGCACTGGATGACTCCGTGTGGCGGGACCTTGACCGGTCCCTCCTGTGGCGCCATCTGGATCTCGTAGAAGAGCGACGGCGACTCCTGGACCTATCCCTCCATCCGAAGTAAAACCTCGACCTCCGCTGCGTCGGACGGTCCACTGGCCGTAGAGGAGTGAGCTGTGGAGGCCGCAAAGGAAGCCTAGGTTATGGTAGCCCCATAGGCAGCGTCGGGAGATGTGGTAACGAGACAGATCTCGACGGAGGTGGTGGTGGAGGAGGCGGCGGAGGATGATGATGATGAGGAGGAGGCGGCAGTGGAGGAGGCGTCTGACTACGCTGAGGAGGGTCCTTGTGTAATGGAGGAGGTGTAGGCGACCTCGGCTTGGAGGGCGAATAGACTTGTGAGTGCTCAGAGCCCGGAGCCTCTTCCACTCTCCTTCTTTTCTTCGCCCGACCTGAAGGGGTCTAACTATAACTCGCGCATCCACAATGCACTGCTGATGACGTCACATATTACATCACTCATGACATGGTCTGTGGCATCACTCATGACATCACTGATGACATATCAAATGACATCATCCTTGTGATAAAGTGGCAGACCTCCTCTCACCCTAATATAACCTTTGATACACACACTCAAAAAAAGAAATTAACATTTTCAAAACAATGGACATACGAATTCTAGTTACAACAACCTATTCAATAATTCCAAGATCTACACACACATCCACTCATTACCCAACAGTCCTATACAGTCACTCATACATGTACTCACTCATCATATGTACTCATACACCTATACATCCTGTTACACACCGACACTCATTCATAGAGTTACTCACACACATACAAATAATCCATTTACTTGCATATACAACTCTACACACACCACTACAGTTACTTCTACAGAAATGTACACGTACCTACTCTCTTAAACAACCACTTATAGAAACACATACTTATTTATACAGGAAATCTTCCAATCTTTCACTCTCACTTATATACATCAATACTCACATATACTAGTTTAAAACATATGTAGTTACTCATAAAGATACTATTGAGACAGTCATTCACTTACTAACACACCCATACACACACTCATCCACCCATACAGTCCTGCAGACATGCTGTCTTCAACACATACAAACAGTGAGTCACTTCTTCATGCATCTATGCATTAAGTAATACCCCTCACAGAAGCATACAAGCACTCAGACACTCATACTGATAGTCAAAAAAACAACTAATAACCCATATAGACACTCCTGTAGCTACTCACCAACCCATGCAGCCACTTGTACACAAAGTGAGAGACTAATACAGATTTTTACATATTTAAACATTACTCACTAACCCATGTATTCACTAAGATACACTTAATCAGTCAGTTATACAATCAATTTTACAAAAAAATCATCCATTTAGACACTTATATACCCTTTTATTCTTCAATCAACCTTCAGATGTACATATATAAAACATTAATTTTCAGAAAACACACATTCACTGGATGAGGTCATCATTGATGTCATTTCAGATGTCATCAGTGATGTCATGAGTGATGTCACTGACCATGTCTTGAGTGATGTAATATATGACGTCATCAGCAGTACATTGCGGGCGCGCAAGTTATAGTTAGCTGAGCTAACTATAGCGAGGGAATTTCTATGGTTTTGTACGAGTGAAATGTCCAACTAACTCTAACGCCCCTGAAACCTGTCCTGAATAAGCTTGGTAATAGACTTGAATCGTTATGTGACAGGTTTTAATTATAATTTAGATTATGTTTTCTGACAGCTAAGAAACATTACTATTATATGTATTTTGATTTATTCATTTATTGTGATTGCACGATGACATTTATGTTTATTATAGTCTGTTTTCACTTACCTTGCTGTAGCGTAGAGAATCACATGTACACTTTAAAAAAATGGCGGAACATACACTCAAACACTCCTCACAAAGGGAGACATCCCGAAACACGTAGAGTGTTCCAATCCTGACACCCTGCATGTCCTTTTGTTAATACATTTTGCTGCTTGAATAGTCCGCTAACGTGTCCGTGGTTGCTGTGTTTCATGGCTGCGGCGTTTGTCGGATATATATATTCTCTCGGTGGAGAGAGAAATGCACAAATAAATATCTGGCAAAATTACCTGACTGGGTCCGGTTCGTTTTTTATCCTGACTCAGCGAGGGATACAACGAAGTTCCTGGAATATATATATATATATATATATATATATATCTCCACAGACCATGCACTCACTGACGCACATGGCAGCCCTATCATACTACCCCTAGGCACAGTATTTTGTTCAAACCATAGCATTGGGCTACATGGGCACTAGTTTTAAGTCAATGAAGCAGGGCAAGGGGTTGTCTGGTAACAATGCATGTAGCTCATAACTATTTTCACTGATCAAAAGTAGCTCTCATTACAGAAAAGGTTGGAGACCCCCGTCTAGAGCGTCCATTAATGACTTGGTGTAAGCTGCTGAGCCTTCCAGCCCTGCTGATCTGTTGCGGTTCCTAAAGCTGAAGCTGGTTCATGGTCAGTGAGAAAGGTCAATTTGCATATAAAATATTAAGATAGTGGCTAAAGCATTCTTTACCTGTGGGGAGGGAGGGACACTGATGTCCAGGAATGGAACTGGCAACGACAGACGAGGGAATGAATGTAGGACTATGTGAGGAAGATTGGGGTCTAGGATACTGAGCGCTGCTTAACTGTCCCACACGTAAAAGGCTCGGTGCCGAGTCTGGGTCCTGGATCTCCGCTTGGACCCGAGGAAGATTCCAGGGATCAGGCTCCATTCACGGCTCCACACAAGAGAACAGCTGCTTCCTGAATGGGGTAGGATTGAAAACGGCAACCGAGTCCGCTACCTAGAGCATCCGACAGGAGGGGCCCAGGTAGCCCCCGGTACTCCCTGCATCCTTGGAAACCTTTATTCAGCCATTAACAAATGATGCGCATATTCCATCCCTGCCAATTAATTCTGTCCTGGAGCCTAATGCGTACGTGTGAAAAGAAAGCCGTGTTTATTCAGATAGTGTGCACGCGCGTTCCCAAGCAGGGGGCGGCCATTCTTCCAGGTAGAATAGATAACCTATTAGGACAAGAATGCATTCTACGTCGTGTCTTCCTTGCAGTTTGTCATGGCGCTGGATTCTTCAGCCCTCCCGCGGAGCTCTTTCTATCACCCCCTCCTCCTCTTTGTGCACCCATTCTCTGCCCACTGAAAGGATAAAAAAGAAGCCGTTCATACCCAGGGCGCCGCTCTGGGCGAGTTCTTCCTCTATGGCAAGCAAGCGGTTGTACTTGGTCACTTTCTCTCCCCGGAAGAGACCTCCCAACTTGATGAAGCTGGCTCCCAGTCCGACGGCCTGAGGACAAGAAGAAGCATTTCAGAGTTAGCAAGTGGCGGAACACAGCACAGTACACTCCGGGTAGACATGTTACAGTTCTAGAGATGGGCACGTCACCACATTCATAGGGAGACACAGGAACGCCAGAATCGTACCAGCAGTCTCGCGCGTCTCTAAGAGCCAAAGAATTGCAACGTAAATGATGCAAAATCAAAATGGTTTAGTTTTTAACAATGTACTTTGAATTAAGTATATTATAATATTGCACTAACTGAAGTTTATCAAATATAATTACTATAAGTAAACGCAGAAAGATATAAGAACTCCCTTCCAATGTGGCAACTGAAAATTCTATGTGTGATGAGTACTAAATAAATGGTCAATATTATCAATGATTTATTAAGATACTTTTGAGGATAATCTGCAAATTGGACACAGAACTCCGTTACTTGTACTGAAATCAAATGAGATGCGGTGATGTGTCAGGAATCTGACTAAGATCCAAGAATTGAACTAGGTGGAATACCTGGGATTTGAGACTGAGGGCCATATGTATCAAAGGGCTTTACCCATTCTGTGTCTATGGGAAAATGTGTTAATACATATGATCCTGAATTCCGACATAATCTCCTCTTGTATCCAATTCTGAGAACCTGAGTCAACGCACCTGTGGCTTCTAGCAATCTGGTGTGTGCACCAAAGTTAGCATGCCCCGTACTAGCTCACATAAACCCATACCACTGCAATCCTTCTGGCAAGACCCCCAAGTGGGGTGGTCGAGTTTGTGCAAGACGGACGGCAGGCCATGCCGCCATTTTGGGGTTCGTCCCACTATCACACTTAACTCCCACACAATCACCTCAACCCTCTTGGTGACAAATAACATGGCATTGATCTAAAGATGACAGACACCAGGAGGTTAGGGTTTAAACCGGTTCCAACCATGTATATAGAAATATGTGTCTTATATATCACAGGTTAAATAGTTTAGCCTAGTGGAAGGGAAGTACCAATATGCATTAACAAATACATCTCGAGTAATCCTCACCAGATCTGGAATAGACTCTGCCTCATTGATGAATACACCTCTAATAAATGTGGGATCGGTAATGCAGGGCAAATCCCTTCTACACTGAGCAAGGAATGCATAGCTGATGCCCCAAAATCACACCCATAGTAACATCCCGAACTTTCCCTGGATACAAATCATGTTAACATATGCTCCTGGAGTAGTTGGTGCTACCAACTACTTAGGCTGCTGTACTCTGGACCGGCCGATGGGCAGCCTCCGCCCCCCAACCCTATCCCCCAAACAACTAACAACCAGGAGGTTACCCATTGGCTACTAAGGGCTGCGGCCATACTGCCATGCTATGTCCTACAAAGGTGGTATTTGTTGTGCTTAGTACCCTATATCAATAAATACTGTTGTAACAGCTCTGACAAGAACGTAATTAGAGAACATAAAATTCTATTCCCCTCTTTAGTTATATGGTAATTGTGCTGTGTTAATATTTCCATAATATTTTAGTACATATGCCGCTACCTCTTGTACCTTTATAACAAAGCAGCTGTAAGTTTATGTATATCTTTAATACATGCTATATTAAGCAATGCTATATATTGCCTATGCCTACTTTTAGACCACTATAGACGCTCAGTCTACTTTGCGCTGGTTATCCCTAACCCCATTGGTTATTATGCCATCACACCAAGGGCACGAAAACCATCACTTCCCCTTAAAAAATTCTTTGGAAAACCTGAAGGAGGGAAAATTCCCTCCAGACTTCATATTGGTGAAACCCTGCACTCGTATTTTTAATGGATGCACATAGTTCTTGAAACATAGCAGTTTAAAACTCAAAGCCTCTTGTTTATGGACAGCCACAGGGCGTTTCATTAAGCCCTACATTCACATCTACATGACTCTACTGGTTGATGTCCTCCACAGCTTTGCCTTCGGGGTCACGTACTATGCTGATGATACGGAGACTGTTTTCTTATTTGCTGACACATTACATTACAGTGAAAAGTTTCAAGAATTGCCTTTTGGGATTGGCCTCCTGGGTGAAATAACACTCTCTTAAGCTCTATGGTGATACAACAGAGCTTATCGTCTTTGGAAGGACATCTTTGATCTGGTCTTCTTTATGATGGATTACCAGACTGGGTAATACTTCTGTATCAAGTCAGTCAGCCACTAATCTGGCAGTCTATATTGATGTTTTAGGCCTGCCCTGTGTACCCTGATAGCAACAGCTTGAAACCTGCTGCACAAATCTGTTAAAAATCACCTTTTAACAGTTAGGTAAACCTGATTTTAAATATTAAATAAGTCAACCCTAAGCGCACCTTGCAGTCAGAAGGTGGGATGCATAATATTTAAGAGCAGAAAATGTGTGATATTAGAAATGGCATGTTTCCCTAGTGGCTAGGCTTCTAGAACTCTGGCAGTCCATATTGATGTTTTTAGCCTACCCTGTGTAACCTTATAGCATCAGCTTGAAACCTGCTGCACGAATCTGAAGTAGAAAAGGTGTGATATTATAAATTGCATGTTCCCCTAGTGACTAGGTCTAAAATTACATTGTCACCGGGCAGGCTGTCGCTGGCACACTCAAAGTCAAAATATAGATTATAATCTTTGATCTATAAATTTTGACCTGTGCAGCTACAGACTCCACTCAAAGACTTACTTTTATATTACTCAGAAATCCAATATAAAGGTAAAGTAAGAATGTTCTGAAATATATCGGAAATGCAACTTTTAGAAAGTTACCTTTACTCTATCTGAATCTGCTGGATGCTAATTTACATTAGCTCTCCTGGAACTGTCCCTAGTTAGAATTAGATTTAAAACAGGTGTGAAAACTGCTCTTAGAGCAGAGACAATGGCTTGGGAGTAGGATAGTTTTTTGCTACCCTGGCAGGAAGACCAGTTAGGGTGGGCCAAGGAACTTAATTAACACCAAAGGGGTCTGCCCTGTTGCCAGCAAATGATAGAGGACACTTGAAAACCACCCAGCTTTTGTCCCCCCCAGCTTTTGTCCCCACCAGTCAGACTCGCACCAAATCCAGTCAAAGGCATGCTACCCCTAGAATCTGTTTTGAGTGACCACAGAGTTGGGTCAGACTGTTCATTACTCTGGCCATACCTCTGGGTGAGCATACAAGGGGAGAAAGGTTTCTCCATCATAAATCTTGAGGGTGAGGGGCAATGAGGATTGTTTTCAGTAGGGCAAACAGGAACTGCGGAAAAGCATGGGAAAGTTTGACCCGTGAACTTTAACCCAATTGTAGTCTTCCCCACCCACAAGTTGGTGAACCCTACAAAGGTAGACACTCACCCAGCCTTCGTCAGAACAATAGAATAGAAGAGGATTGAACCTGTGAGTAGCTCTGAAGAACTGGACATGCTCTCCCTTGTACCCAAAACTAAGAAGTGGACTCCAAGGTTCACTTGGCTGACATCCTGTGTAGCTAAAAGGACACACAAAGCTGTAAGAGGCCTTTTTCCTTACAGGTGACAAGAGGCAATTGGAATTTGGACCAGACTTTGCTGTTGCGCTCTGCCTGAGACCCTGAGAGTCTCTAGGTGCGCCCCCCCCTGAGGTCCTCGGGGGCTTAGAAGTGTACTCCTGTGATTGCTTTGTAAACTTTGGAAAACTTAAGCCTAAAAGTCAAGAAGACCTGCAGAGAAAAGTATATGACCAGCAGATCAAAGGCATCAGACTGAATTTCAGATTCAGCCCTCGGAAATCTCTGAAAAAACGATGACATCTCTTTCTGTTCTGGGAATTAAAACTCTTTCAAGCGCCAAAGCCTTTTCAAGACCAACATGTGGCAGGGGTCCAACCGGCCAGTTCACAGCGGCAGCTACAATTTCAGATTTGTTCCACAGGGAGATAACTAGGCAACTTTTTCTTCGAAAAAATTACAAAGTCAATTTTTGGATTTTTGAACTTTTAGACTTTCAGCGGGACCAATTCACTTGTTGTATCTGACCAATATTCATAGCAATTAGCCTTAAATTGCACCTAGGTCCTAGTCTACTGCTTCCATAGACTATCAGTGGCACTTTGTGCTTTGTGCTTTGTGCTTTGTGCCACTATTTTCACTAAAGTCTTTAAAAAATCATATCTCTGGTTCCCCATGTTGGTTTTTTAGGTCTCGCCTGTCGATGCGCATGCGCATCGAGCAAGCGAGACTATGGGGGCTTATCCACTCTTTATCCACTGCAAGGAATCGTGGCGATTCCTTGCAGTGCCCGTGACTTTTAAGCTCAATGCGCATGCGCATTGAGCTTAAAAGCGCGTGCACGTCTGTCTTGTTTTACCCGCTCCGCCCCCTCCCCTTCCCGCCGTGTCGCATTTCTCCTCCCCCCTCCCCTCTCTTCCCTCCGTCTTGTTTGTTTATTTTACCCGCTCCGCCCCCTCCCCTTCCCGCCGTGTCGCATTTCTCCTCCCCCCTCCCCTCTCTTCCCTCCGTCTTGTTTGTTTATTTTACCCGCTCCGCCCCCTCCCCTGCCCGCCGTGTCTCCGATCCTTTCGCTTGAGGAGAAAATAACGGTAATTTACAAGCCAGTGTAATGACGCCACACATATAAACCAACAATTTCGCAAGAAAACGTCCAGCTCAGACTCCTGCAATCATAGAATAGACCACTAAATAGCACGGATCACAGACTCATTGAGGAAGTGGCCAACTTAGTCACCAAACTGCAAACCGTCCTGAAACAGCCAAAGAACAATCTTGGGGATAACTTTCACAACTTGGTACGCCCACGGCTAAACAAGATATCACAACCGTATCCAGTCTCAACACCAGTGCTTAATTTGTGCCGCAGGACGCTTCCAAACTCACTACATGTGGCGTCATACAAAGTAAATAACTGACTCACTTCAGTGTTCAAACTAGTCTTCCCCCTTCCTGTTGAAGAAGAGTGTTGCTATGTTGCTCATTCTGAGAGAGCCGACAGTGCCGATCATAAATTCTCCACGTCGTTCATTCGTTCGTATTTGCTTGGTCTGCTTCGGTTCAGTGTTGCTGGGGGCGGGCCAGGGCTGCATTTGGTCCTGTGGGGGGTAGGGGCAGTCTACAACAGCCTGCGTAACCTTTTTTTTCCAAATTAAATTCCATGTGACCACGCCCCGGCACACGCACCGCAAGAGTCATTGCCGCCAGAGTTCAGCACGACGTGGAGGCGGGCACTGTTCTTGGAGCAGCAGCAGTATTTAGCAGGCCTCTTATAAAGGCAGTGCCACCAGCAAAGTAAACCTGTGAGTAAAAATGAAAAACCAAACCATTCTACGCAATTGTATGTATGTTAATGAGGAAGTTCTGAATTGAGGCCCGAGCAATAATGCTACTGGCGTCGGGCAAGACAAGAAACATTGTGCATGCCGCGTTACTTCAGGATTGTTGTTAAAATTAACCCTTTCGTGTTTACCTGCTGACACATGCGCCTTTCCATTCGGAGCTTAAAGCGCAGCGGGCAGCTTTTGAAATGTGTTAGGACTAGCAGTGCACATATAGCGCTTTACCGAGACCCCAGTGTTAAGTGTGAGTGCAAAAACTCCCTGGCACAAATCACACTTTACAGCAGGTACCAGGTGGTCAGCGATTTGCTACCTATTAGTTGTCAAGGCTAATAATGGGGAATATGCCCATTAGTGGTACCGGCACTGTTTTAATTGACTTTTTTCTAAAGTTTTACTCTCACTGTTTGATCACCTGATCAAAGTTGGTGGGAGCAGAGCACCGGAAACACGAGCGAGCAACATTTCAGCTTGGTTTCTAGTCAGGAGTAGTGCAAAAAAAACCGGGAACTACTAACTAGCATAACCCGTAGAGTCTAAATGACCGCTGTGAACTCTCTCCCTTGTGGAAATAGCTTGCTGCTGCTAAATGTCTCTGTAGGAAGTTATTTTGATTTCTTGCATCAAATGGTGCCAGTACAGATGCCAGTCTCATGTCTGTCCGTTCCATGGTTTGCCATGCACCACCAGGCTAGAGAGCCCATCCCACACCGTTTTGCACTTTTATTGAAATGTGGCACCACTTAATGGTGCGCAGTAATGATGCTGCCTTAGCCTCACTTTAGTCTATATGTATGCACTGGCCCTCAGCAGTGAACAGAATATTCGTCGGGTGGTAAGAGGGAAAGAAGGCCTCTCTCTCCAAGTTGACCTGAACCTTCACAGTCACAGACGCCTCCTCAGAGGCGGAACTTCTGTGTAGTGGCACTAGAAGAAGTGCTTATTTTTCTCTGTGAAATTAATGGCATGGTAAGTATGTGAGCACTTTTGAGAAATTGCATTTTACAACTGAGTTTTAAAATGACGTTCGGAAGCCCCCCCACCTTTCACTTCTGAAAGATATTGAGTCATTTGACACACAAAAATACTGACTGGAGCACAGAAGTGTGTTTTCACAACAAAGAACAGACGTTAATTGTTACAGCACTGTAGTTTTGCAGCAAAATTGAGTTTGCGATGCACTCGCTATTTTGGAGAGTTGCACTACAAAAGCAGAAAAGCTATGTTAGTGCAGAAACTGTAGCTGTAAAATTAGCGTGTTGTTCACCCCACTCACCCACACTGTACTAGAAACAATTCCTCATTAAAACATGAACTCCAACAAGCAATGTGGCGGCAGAAGGCAAGGCAAGGTGTGGACTACAAGATTACTGGCATGGCAGGCACAAATGATGCGTAAGTCTTTGAGTCTTTGCACATACATACCTAGAAGATCACCTCACACTCACTCACCCTCACCCTCTCTCACCCTCTACCCTCACTCACCCTCAATACCTCACCCTCACTCACCCTCACCCTCACTCACCCTCACTCACCCTCACTCACCCTCACTCTCACCCTCACTCACCCTCACCCTCAACCCCTCACTCACCCTCACTCACCCTCACCCACCCTCACCCTCACTCACCCTCAACCCCTCACCCTCACACAGTGCAATAGGTCTCGGAGCATTTGAGTTAGAGCTTTTAGAAATGTTTATGTCTTTTTTTTTAAATTCTTTAGCATTGGCTACAGGAAACAAAAATGCTAAAGATTTACAAAAAAACCCATAAACAATTCTAAAAGCACTAACTCTAATGCTGCGAGACCTATTGCATTTCCAATGCTTGTAATGGTGTTGGTCTTATTTTACTCACTTTATATTTAAAATTTGGTTGTAGAATTTTAATGTGTTTTGTGTGAATTGTTTTCTGATACTTTACACATTGCATTTGTTTCAAGCCAGACTTCTTTGTGTCACGTTACCAAGGATTGAGCACAGTTTTATTTAATTTGTGTGACTTCTAGCAGGTTTGTGACTTTATCCTTTCAGTTGGTCTCTTGTCCACCCCAATTAGTAATCAATTTTCCTACAATAACTTTTCATTTGATCACAGTCTATTAATTACTTTAATGTGCTACTTGCTCTAACACAGGGACACCCTCATGGGTAGCAGTTTCCACTCAATAAATTATCATTCATTCACTTAGACTCCCATCAGACCCCCTTCATAATGCCCATTTGTCTCCTCAAGCTGTCACCACTTCTGATGCTGTACCAGTACGAACGTACTTATTACCACACTGCTTGTCATCCAACCCACACCCCTTAAGAGCTGCTTTCATCATGGTACTGAACTGGTAAGTTGTCAAAGGAGCTCCGTTCTTGGTCAGTAACAGAGAATCCCCTTTGTCTGGTCACATTTACATGTAAACTGCTGTTAGTCTAAATGGGAATACCACCGACCTTGGGCATGCAGGATATCCTGAGCACCTTTACCTGACTGATCCGGGTTGGACTAAGGATCTTGAATTCAATTCTGTCTTTCTCTACCCAGCATGACCATTTCTGAATCCCTGTATGAGTGCTCCCATGTCTGTAAACAAAATTGAAGTGGACCGAAATTACGCTCCAAGGCTGAACGCACAGCAGTTGCGGGTTATCATCACCCAGATACATTCAATGGCGTCCAAATTTCAGTAAATTAACTCCATGTACTCCAAAATTATTTTTCAAGTTCTTCACTTTATTTCTCTTGTCACAAGTGTAACTCTTATGTAATCGACCGGTTCTATTCCTGCTGATATGCCCAACCAGGTTTTTTTCAACAGTAAGATGAATACATAAAACATCCATAGCAGTTAAAACGATTGACCCAATGCATTTCGGGCGCTGTTTGGCCCTTCCTCAGGGGTTCACTGCAAATATTAAAAACATTCACATTAGATCTATGATTTTAAATCAATTTATGCATTGTGTGCTCACATAAATTCGATAACTTGTCCTTGCTAACTTTTGTTCTCCCCAAAGCGACGTTGTTCCATGTAAATGCGGTGATGTAAGCGTAAAATGCGTTTAGAAAAAGCCTCTTTTCACCAACTTAAACCTCCCTTAGATTGGCTACATGTACAAACTTGTACCCCCCACTGTATCTCGATAATGACCCAAATTGCTTCCTTCATTTAGATAAACCGCACCCACCAGCATTCCTACATACCACCTAGATGCCACAAAGTAATCTCTTTCCATGTGTGTTCATATCCTTCCCAAACAAAGCACTCACTGCTCCCCTTCGCCGTTACCCTTTTTGTTTTCCATGATCGTAACTCCTCCCTTCTATTCAACCTATCACAATCAGCACTCTTCGCCGATATTCCCTATGCATACTACCAATCCCAGAATGCATTACTTTCAACTCAACCTCCCACCAATATTATACACCAATGAATTACCGACAGTAACCCTCACACATTTATCCTCTCCAAGACTTTCCCAAACATTTATATAGTACCCCGCCCTCCCTCAGATGTTTTCTAAACTTCGATTTACGCGAACAAAAGTTAAATGCTGGACAAAAGTATGAATAAACGGAAGAACAGGTGTACACTTGTTAACTCTACAAATATATTTCCCATGTCTGTAAGGCACCACAACTTCACTGACTCACAACGCTCTAGAAAACCTGATAATGAATATACAGCAGAACAGTATTGCCTCATACAGCAGTGTACACAGTAATTGCAGCTTGTGCACTGTTGTTTCCAGCACATGAAATGCAATCTCTTCTATCTGGGCTACCCTTCTTCAGTCTGTCTCAGTCTACCATTTTATTCCTAGATATACAGCAAGGAGCAGTTCAACCCTGTTACAAACCCCAATAGTGCTTAACCTCACTGCCACCCAAGACTTGCCTTTACTTCAGGCTCAATTAATGAATTCAGCAAAGGCATCCTGTTGTGAAGTAAGATGCCTCCACAACACAGTAAACATTTAAGGGTTTATTAGATGTTACACTAGCCAGTCAGTACTAAGGCAAATCTAAACTCACTTCGGAGTTCATTCATAGGCCAAATAAAATCAATACACACGGTGTGCCATAGTTTACCTGGGTCACTTATATATTATACTTACACTCCTACTCTCAATCTCTCCTCCCCCTCTCTACACATCGTGCACCTCTCAACCCATAATGTGACTTGTTCATCCATTCCAGGCCACCATAGCTCAGACTTAAGTCTTTACCTGAATTTGCCCTAAATGCCGTTCATGAGCCAAATCAATCAACCTGGAACGTAAACCTGTAGGTGGAACAAATTTCTGACCTCTCATTACCCACATCTCACCACTCATCATCTTTTCATTTAAAACCTTAACATAAAGTCTCACTGAAGGTAAAATTCTACTCTCCCACCTACTGTCCAAAAGAATACGTGTCACCTCCTTCAATGTTGAATCAACTTCAATGTCTCCCTCTTTCACCCTCAACTGTAACCAAACCAGCACCTCAACTCACTGCATCTTGCACTGATTCCACAGCAATCTGCTTGACTATTTGTCCATTCTTGAATATGTTTGAGAATATAACAATATTCCTGTATCCTGGATGCCAATCTAGCTAATCTCACTGAACCTTTGCAGGACCACGAGGACGTAAGACCCTTACCAAAGGTTTATGGTCTGTGTGTAACAACAATTTTGTTCCCCACAAATAGGCCCTAAAATAATCTGCACCTCATGCTGCTGCCAGTGACTCATGCTCAATAACCATGTAATTCCATTCTAAAATGGTTAGCATCCTTAAAGCAAAAGCCACAGTCTTCTCTTTCCACCCATGTAATTGTGAGAGAACCACACTAATATCTGTTGCACTAGCATCTACTGTAACCACAGATTTTAACAGAGAATCACAAGGTGCTAAAATTCCTGTGTTTCGAATTTATTTTTTGATGTTCTTAAAACATTTCTGTGGTTCCTATCCCCACACAAAATTACACCCATTAATCAACAAAGCTCTTTTACACTCTGTCTTATCAACACATTTGTCAACATATTTTGAGTAATATTTAATGAGTCCCAAGAAAGACCGCAACTGATCTTTATCAGAGTGGCTGCTAACTTTATAGCAGATAACACATTTTGTTTGGGTTTAACTCCATCCGCCGATATGGTATTATCTAAGCACTCAACCTGCTCGACCAGGAACTTGCATTTGTCTTGTCTAAAAGTGAGTCCTGCCTCCCTTAGCCTGTGAAAGGCTTGTCTAAGTACCAAATTGTGTTCTATTGTTACTCCCAAAACAAAAATATCATCCTGAAAATACAGGATGTTATTCATCCCGTTGAAAACTTCAGCCACCATCTTCAGAAAGACACTAGCCGCCAAGCATATCCAAATGTAATCTGAAACATACCCTCAATAGAAATGAAAATGGTCAGCAACTTAGACTCATGATGCAGTATATTTTTTATTTTATTTTATATAGGATTTATAATGCGCATGGCTGCCTCAGCAACAAGGCGTCCCAGCGCAACCAGAGACCAGAGAAGCACAGGGGAATACAATAAGCGACCTTAGTTAGATGGTGGGGAACAACCATGGCTTTACAGACTTTCGGAACGTCCGAAGATTGGATATGACTCTGATATTTGCTGGGAGGGAGTTCCAAAGTTTGGCTGCCAAAAAGCCAAACGAGCGCCCCCCGCCCTAGCTTTCCTCACTCGAGGGACAGCAGCCAGTCCGCAATTGGCGGATCTCAAAGCGCGCCCGGGCAAATAGGGCTTCAATAGGCCCGATAGCCCAATCGGGGCTTGGTGCGTCAAGACTTTATAGGCGAAGCACAGCACCTTAAAGTGAATGTGAGCTTCAATGGGCAGCCAGTGCAACTTGGATAGCACATGAGTCACCAACTGTGATCTAGGAAGCACTACTAGCATACGTGCTGCCGCATTCTGGACCCTCTGGAGATGTTTAATACTTTCTCTGTTGGCCCCAGATATAAGGCATTGCCGTAAACAAACCTCGCAAGAATCGAGGCTTGCAGGATGGTTTGACGCACTCCAGGAGGGAGGAAACCAAGCAAAGGTCTTAGACCTCTCAAAAGCCCAAAACAGACCACAGCAACAGTCCTTGTCTGTTTCTCGAAGGTTAGGCCAGTATCGAACCAAACTCCTAGGTTCTTTACCATCTTCTTCGGTAACGGAGCGGGTTTCAGATGGTCAGGCCACCACTGCTCCGACCACAGCTCCTGGTCTTTTCCATACAGAAGAATCTCAGATTTACTGGCATTTAATTGAAGGCAGTTAACCTTCATCCAGTCCGAGATAACCAACAGGTCTTCTTTAAAGCTTTCCAGATTAGCCCGGCAATGTTTGAAGAAGGCGATCACCAACTGGGTATCATCGGCGTACGACACCAAGGATAACCCCCTACCTCTGGCCACCTCCGCCAGAGGTCTCACATAAAGATTGAATAGAAGCGGGCTCAGAATAGAGCCCTGCGGCACCCCCAGCGATAAAGCATGTTCCTGAGAGTGAAAAGGAGGTACTGACACTTAGAACGATCGCCCGTCCAGGAAGGAACGAATCCATTCCAGGGCAGCATCCCTGATTCCGATTGCCCAAAGGCGTTCAAGAAGGATTGCATGTGACACCGTATCAAACGCGGCACTAAGATCCAATAGGACCAAGGCCGCCGAGTCTCCTGCATCTAACCGGCTTCGGAAAGATTCCGTAACAGCAAGGAGAGCTGATTCAGTGCTATGGCGGGGCGAAACCCATGTTGGGAAGGGTCAAAGATGTTATGCATGTCAATGTATTTAGACAAGATGGAATTGACATGTGCCTCCACCATTTTCGCCATAAAAGGTAACTGAGATATGGGACCATAGTTGCCAGGATCGTCCGGATCCAGTGAAGGCTTTTTTAAGAGTGGAATCACTTTTGCGTGCTTCCACGCCCTAGGGACGGAGGCTGATTTCAGAGGCAGGTTGAGCAATTCTAGCGCCACAGGAGAAATGAGTGGGAGAAGCTGGCGAAACTGGGTCGCCGACATTGGATCTGCTGACGAACCCGACTTAATTTTTGCACTTATGGCCTCAAACTCCTGCAGCGACAGCAAAGGAAAAACCGACAAACAGTTGTCCACCCTAGAGTCATTCCCTATCGGCACAGCATTCTCTGTGAGGGCAGTCCCAATGGAGAAGCCATGATAGATCAATTCCACTATCTTCACAAAGTGGAGTGCTAAGTCTTCGCAGCGATGGTTTGACGCTACGGGTGAAAGATTGGTCAAACCTGCATCTTCAAATTCTTAAGCAAGGTGAAGATGGTGTTGGTGGGATTAGAGCTGGCCATGATTTTATTGGCAACAAACTCTGCCAGCGCACACAAGGATTTACAGGAAAAGCCCAATTTGATTTGATGATACGCAGTCTTCAAATCCAGTTTCGGAAAATACCTAACACCAGCCAACACCAATATTAATTCATTCATATTTGGTGGACTGAATATGTATCCACCAAAATGTTTTGATTAAGCGAGCTCAGATCAACACAAAATCTGAAACGTCCATCTGCTTTTCAGGAATGACTACTGGCGAAATCCAACTTGTGTTCTCAATAGGTCTGATCACCCCATTAGAAATCCTCTCAGCTGGGGGCGTGGTTTTGAGCCAAGAGAAAATGGTTGCCTGAATTGCAAGCTCCGGCAACCAGGGGAGATTGCACCCAAACATCTCCCTTGATCCACGGTCCTCAAGCCCCAATGCAGCAGGGTTGAACACCGGTTGGCCCACTGAACTCCAGGAGCTAATTTCGGAGTCTTGAGACCCCCTATGTGAACAATACTGGCCCTTATATTGGTAATGAAAGACTTTAATTGTTACTAGTCAACATTCATCTTGGACAGTAACTACCCTTAGCTCAAAAGACCTATGCCTCTCTTCTTTTCTTTCTGTTTTACTCTGCTTGCTGATAACTGTATGACGATATGAAATATGGGACTTTTTCAATATGCTGAACACATGTGGTAATACTATAAAATTATTATCTTTGTTTTATATTGCTCACCTTTCGTTTTCAGAAGTGGAGCCTCCTGCGTACACCTTCAATTAAATTGTTAAGTATATACCCCCCATTTTTTTTTACAGTTTCAGGCTATGAATGCTAGACTCCACATGACCCTTTTTCATCAACATTAAACTCGTACCCTGGGAATTGCCTGGTACGTGTTTACTGATAAACTCCTTTCTTAATTAGTCTGAGCCGATTTAACACAAGATAATCAATAGGGTAATTACTACCCAAGGCATGGATACTATTGATATTTGCAACTCGCACTAACTTGTTCTGACTCTCACCCTTCGTCAGACACTAATCCAAAAATCAAGAACTCATTTAAGCTTTTTCCATAACAAACATACGCAACACAGAGACAGCTCTTGATAATTGTAACTGTTCCCTCCAGTGCGCACCCAAGGATTTACAGGAAAAGCCCAATTTACTAATTCTTACTGACTAGACTCCTAGGATAGACACTTCTCTCCTCTGCAGTGCTCCCGGAAGCATGACGGAACTGAACACGTCGAATCTTTGTGCACGACAACCTCCCTTGACTGACTTTTCGAACCGCAAGGTACCGGTACTTCCTTCTCCTCAGAAACATCAGGTGAAGTGCGTGTTTCTGAAGGAGAATTTCCTGGACATTCCAAACTCCCCTTCTGCTCTGCAACACCAGAAGGCTGCACCACTGCGGCCATCTTGGAAATCCTCCTGATCCTATTCCTTTGCCAGTTAACGCCTTTTCCTAACTGCCAGAGGTTTTTACGGAGATAACATTAATAGCAGTACCTTTTCTCTTGGGAGACTGAGTGGTTCTGACACAGAGCGCCCATGACCGTGAAAGACTAAGGAAGAGTTCTTCACAATATTCTGAGGTAAAGTACTCACCCTACCACCTTTACAGAGCCCCATAGTGTGTGCATCCCCGACAGAGGGTTTGGGGCCTACTGAGACATAGCTTGCCCCTATGATTCACTGTGATGAGCCTTATAGCGATCGAGGTGGTAGAAACGATCTGTACTGAAGTAAACTCGCAATATTTAGGAATCTGAACTTTACCTGTAAGGTACGGAGCATACCTTAGCCTTCATCTGCCAGCCCCATAGAAGCTGTGCGGCCCGCTTCCTGGTGCTGGGCCTCCTGCTCCATAAACACCCAGCACTGCAAGCTCTGCTTGATGGCGCCGCGGTGATTCTCTATCCCATGCACCCATTTCTCACAGCACCCGGGGCCTTTAAGACAAAGTTAAAGCCTAAGCCCGTACCTTCACAATCAATCCCGGCACCTAAGTTGAATGTGCACAGAGAGAGGAGCACCGAGAGTGCAGTCCCTCTACCAGACTGGACACACAGGTTTACCTGCAGTAGAATGAAAACATAACATGGTGTTGCAGTGATCCGATTAAACCACGCACCCTCAAAAAAACCCTGCATGGTGAAGGGAATAATAATATGGACTGTTTAACACATCTCCATTGCTACTCCCAATGTGAGGTGTGTTCCCCCTACATCCCATGCTCAATCCACATATTCTCATGGGGACAACTCACATAATATAAAAAAATGGCGCAACTTACAACGCTCTCAAATCCATAGCACCAGGACCCCATAGTGCCTTCAGCAACCCAGCACACTACCACAAGGCAGTGCATGATAAAGCTGAGCACACTGCAACCTCGATATTTCCTCATTGAGGTCTAGAGAATAACACTCAAGCGCTAGGTGGGGTGAGCTGACCGAAACATCACACCCCTACTGTAAATGCTCCTCTCACACGGTAGTACCCTTTGCCAATCATCAGTCCGTCACTCATAATGGTAAAAATACACCCGCATTGACCCCTGATATTATAGGCACACGCGCCGCTGATTCAAAGGTAGCTCCCAAATCGCTAACGGCTTTATATCTCAATGCTCGGTCCATCCTCAAACATGCATTAGAACTCTGGAGTTTTTGGAGGCTGAAGATCCCGATATTTGCTTTATTACTGAAACGTGGCTCCATAGCCATGACTCTTCTGATGTCACCATAGCCTTTGCCCCTCAGTACCATTTAACCAGATTAGACAGGGAAGTAGGAAGGGGCAGAGGCATCACAGTTGAAACCAAGGCCCCCCTTGAGGACATTGATGCTGGAAATATTAATCTTAATGTTTCTCGACTCTGAAACAAGGAGAGGAGCCTTAGTTTACAGACCCCCAGGTCTAAAAGCAAAATGTATAATTCACCTATTGGAATTGGTAGTACCACATGTACTAGCTGCCGACAACTTTATCCTAATTGGAGATTTTAACTACCATGCTGAGCAATTGTCTAATCCTGACACTAGCGAGCTAGTTGGAACAATGGAAACACTGGGAATGGCACAGAAGGTAGGCGGCCCCACACATTAAGCTGGGCACAGCATAGACTTATTATTTACGAATTCCACCAAACTGACAATTGAGCCATTTTTTCCATTATTATGGACTGATCACCATCTTTTAAAATTTTGCATACCCATGAATCCTTTCAGGAAACATGGACAGAATAAAACTATTTTGATTTGGCCCTGGCGTAAATTAACCCCGGATGCCTTTTCAGTTCATTTCAAACCACAGCAGATATGCCACACAGATACTGTGGAACAAGCCGCAACTACCCTGGAAGTCGCCATTATATCTGCATTGGACGTGGTTGTCCCTTTAGCCAGGGTTAAAATTAAAAGAAAAGCTTCACCTTGGTTTACGACAACACTAAAAGCTGATAAACAAATATGTAGAACAGCCGAACGCCAATGGAGGAAAACTAAATTGGATGCAGATCGTAGGAAATACAGACAGTTTCACCTTAACTATATAAAGAACATTAAATTGGCCAAAAAGTTGTATCTAACTCAGCGGAAAAATAATGCAGCACACTCCAATAAAGAACTCCATAAAATACTGAAAGAGTTCACATCTCCCCAGGTACAGCAGTCTTCCATCCGCCCTACACAAGAATGGGTAGACTCAGTATCCTCCTTTTTTGACAATAAAGTCAGAGCCATCTACTCTACTTTTCCCCAAGGCGACATATATTATCATCAGCAAAATAGTAGTGTGTCCATGCCACCTCCACAGCCTGAAATAAATGATGTGCCCCTGCTGTTGGAATTTGAACCCCTAACTGTTAATGAAGTGTTAGGTGGTCTAACTAAAATTAAATCAGGTTCCCCCGCGGACCCCCTTCCGCCAGCTCTTGTTAAAAAATTATGCCCCAACTTGCAAATATACTAACTGCAATTTTTAATATGTCATTGGAACACAATGGAAAAATGCCCAAGTTAAGCCTATTCTTAAAAAACCTTCGGCTGACCCCAGCCTACCAGTTAACTATCGTCCCATCTCATTGTTACCTTACTTTGGGAATGTGTTAGAACATCTAGTCAACAAACGCCTCACTGCCCATCTTGAAAACCATGGTCTCCTGGACACCTCTCAATCGGGTTTCCGCGCAGCTCATAGCACGGAAACTGCGGTTGTCGAGATCACTGACATCAGGCTTGCACTGGACGAAAGAAGATCTGCAATGCTGGTCCTCCTGGACCTGTCCGCAGCCTTTGATACCATCTCCCGTAGTATTTTGAAACATCGACTCTGGGAGGTGGGAATCGGAGGGAAGGCCCTGGAGTGGTTTGAGAATTATTTAACCAACTGCTAAACTCCCCTCCTTATTGACTCTATAGCCTTGTGCAGCCGACCAGTCAGTGTAGGTGTCCAACAGGGCTCCATCCTTAGCCCTATGTTGTTTAATCTTTGCTTAATACCATTGGCTGGTATCATTAGATCATATGGTTTTGAAACAATGTCGTATGCTGACAACACTCAACTGCTTATCACCTTTGGTCCAGATTACGTGGACACAAAATTCAGTTTTAAAAACTGTATGGTCCATGTGAATGACTGGATGGGCAAGCATAAACTACAACTGAATGGTAACGTATTCGAATCTCCCGAAACGGCAGTCAATCATTCTCTTATTTGGCCCCTAAGCTTTGGAATAAGCTACCATCCATAGTTGATCATAGATGCTTCTGGAGAGAATTAAAAACCTGGCTCTTTTCCCAGTAAGCTGGCTTTCACTGTCCTTTTGCTGTTGTTGTTGCTCAGCGCCATGAGACCTCCCCGGTGATATGCGCGCTCAATAGGAACATTTGACATTGATATCCCATACCACTTTGAAGCACATCCTACTGATTTGGATTATGGCCCTCTCCAACTAATACCCTCTAGAGATGAGAACTGAGGCTACAGCTAATGCAAGGTTTGCACCACTGTAAGGAACACCATTACCAATGCAGTGCCACAGACCCGCATTTCTGCCAATAAATCCAGACAGTAGATCTTAATACATCATTGTAAGATCTAAACTGTGTAGGATGTGAAAAACTTCCAGCAACAGTACAACTGATACAGCACCGAATTCCTTAAGATTATAGTGTCACTATGACAGGAACGTTCAAACTGTTGCCAAAACAACTTGGCGCTGTAACGTAGGTCTACTTAGGTACTGGTGCTCATTACCGTAATAGCAGACAAGAAAGACGCCAAAGACAGTAAGGAGCAGAAGGCATCATTAAAAAGAGCTAAACAAGACCCACCTGCAGTTGCCTGTCAAATCAAAACAGGTCCTAGACACTAATTACAACATTGATTTAATCCTATGCAACCTCTCCTCACTTCAAGAACTGGTGCAAAGCACCAAAGTGAATACAGACCTACTACACATAAAGATCTCAAGCTTGCGAAATGACTTAAAATCCCTCTCCACAAGAATAAGGGAAGCCAAATCTAGAATCAGCAGCCTAGAGGATGAGAATCCCAAAGACGAAAAGAATACACAGGCCACCTCTTAACAAGTACACATCCTCACCAGAAGCATAACAGACTTAGAAAATAGAACCTGGAGGGGAAACCTCAAAATCTTTGGCCTACCTGAAGGCACAGATAATCAAGCCACCTCATGTGTTTCTTTCCTCAAACAATTGATACCACAAACTCTGGAAATCAAGTTTGAGGGACCATCTGAAATTGAAAGGGCATACAGAGTGTCAACCAGACTTTATCCAAGTGTGTAACAACCTGGGGTCTTCACAAATACAGGGAGGTAGACAAGATTCACGTATCCAGTTGTCGGCTTCTACCTCTCATTTATTGTACTCTCCACAGAACATCGACACGGAGGTGGAAACACAATCAGGACAATGGCCCTTTAATTCAGACTGGAACTACGACTGGGAGGAGTCACCACAAGACGCAGAGACGTCTTATACCAGGAACGACGAATCAGAGGTGTGTTTATTCACCCGGAGGGAGCGAGCGGGAGAGCGGAGCGGAGACGAAGGAGAAAGCAGAGCAAGGAAGAGTTTGGCGGAGTGCGAGGAGAAAAGATCGTCAGCCGAAGAAAAGGACGTGGAGAAGGAGAAGCCAGGAGGCCACCGACACCACGAGTCGCCCAGCCATACGCCCGCGGGAGGTGTATGGCTCACTCAGGTACGGGATAAACTCAAGGGCTGGGTCAGCCGTAAAGGAGCATTTACCGAATAACCCCGGGTATCCACTGTCCCTGGTATTCTTTCCCCACCCTGAGCACTGAACCCCCACTTCGGCAGTAGTTATAAGTGTGTGTCACGATTGGTTTGGTCCCCACACCTTTTCCCTTAAAGCACTTGACAACGCGAACAAACTACTGTTACACTATTGTCTCCCTCTGTTTTCATCGAGCGGCAAGACGGAATCCGAAGAGCCATTGCCACGGCGGAAACCCGACAGAGGTCGTAGAACGGAATCTGCAGAATCTGGTATCAGGAAGGCGGCGAGAAGCCGATCACCGAGAGGAACTATAACAACCAGGAAGAAGAGCTCGGATTCTTTGTATATAAAAATAAAACCCACAAAGACTAAAATTAATGTGTTGCCTATTCCTCCCGCACCCGTAACAAAGTGCTAAAACTCCATGTGCACTAATCTTCAAGGCGCTTAGATTCCAACATTTTGAAACTAGCACACATATAAAGCCTAACCTGGAATAACGTCAAGATTGGAATTTCCCAAGATTTTGCGAAAGCGACTGTGTTTTGCAGAAAAGGCTTATTAGTTCTAAAGAATCCCCTAATACTGCTGAACATCACCTTCTACATCATCAGCACAGGCAGATCTAAAATCATCCACAGAGGGAAGACTTTAATCTTCGATGACCCAGCAGATCTCCAAACCTACATCGAAAACGAATAGCCGCAAGAAATTACATTCTCACTCGACCGTCCACACAATCTTAATGGGCACACCTGTAGACTTCCCATCCCAACATATAAGACTCTAAATCTATAAAAGATCATCCTGATTGTGCAAGATGTCTGTATGATGTTAACATGACTTATTTGTTTCAATAGGTTCCTCCTCTTAGGACTCTATTGGCTACTCCCAACTTGTTGCTCCCTGTCATTATCAACCTCTGACTCCCTGGTACTCCTAGAACTTGTACACTCATCTAAGTGCATAACTACAGGTTTACACTCCACTACAATGTGCACGTATCCAGCTCTGGTTCCCCACCCACACACATACACCCACACACACACCTACCACATACCACATACCTACCCACACTAAAAAAACAAACACATACATACACACACCTGAACATTTACACAGCCATACACACTCACTCAAGCACTCCCAACCACATACATTTCAATATATGCACCACATATATGGAAACTGTCAACAACCTAGCAAGATGAAGCCAAGGCAATATGATACACACAGAATCTCAGATCGACACAATCACTGACGCAACCACAACATACATGGTATCATCATTGAACTAAGGCTTAAACCACCTCCTAACAAGAAAACCTATGAATGTGTTTAGATTTGTTCATCTTGTTCATTGGTTCACCTTAATTCAGCTGAACTTGTCAGACTTGTGGAATTTGCTCACAGCAGCAAGCTTTTTTTATTTGAACAAGCTTTATGTAGGTGTAATTGTAACTGCTTTTTTTACAAGAAGTTTCCCAGTTGATGTATGTACGATATAGGTACGGCTCAAGTCCGTTAACATCAGCACCCTAATTAATCAACTTTCTAATCAACTCTGTAATTAACGATGAACTGTAAGATTCAATCATATGATTGAGCTATGTTGTTTTTATGTACATTCTTTATTCGATTGAAATGTTTGTATGTCATCTGTTTGATTACAACTATTCTATTCTTTATTATACAGTTAATAAAAACCGTAATGTACAATCATAGCAATACATGTTAGAGTAAAATTTTAAAATGTATAAAATCATGATCACATTCTTAATGCTAAGTGTTTATGCAGTGCGGTTAAAATAATATTAACGAACTTCCCAGCTCTTGCTAAGGCCTGGGCTGAATTATTGCTAAAACACTAAGTCGATGCTTCCCTACATTGTCTCAGTAATTGTTCCCGGAAGACAGGGATCAGTAGGCGGCGTCGATCGGTAGCATAGAATCGGTAGCAGCAAAGCAGGTGGAGCCAGGACTCCTGTATGTAATTGAAAAACCTGCAAATGGGCTGCTCATTCCACCAAGCCCACTGTGGGTTAAAGTCATAGATTGGTAGGGCTAGGAGTCTCATGTGTAATATTTTGTTACGAGTCTGGGGGTTAAGGGAATAGGTAAAATATGGTTGAGGTTTCCCCTTGATATATGATTCATTCAAGGGGGTAAAAAGTTCGTTTTTAGATAGCCCGGCAACATCAGTCTGAAATGAAACTAGAATGGTTTGTTTTGTTATTGTTTTTTTCCACGTTGACAGAGGGATAGTTGGGTTAGTGAGAGAGGTTGGTTCGATCTTTAATGTGGAGATAGCTAGGTGCAACTGTTTGTGCCAAAGGGAGTGTTCGTGCTTAAACGCAGCTTGTAGTTGCTCTTTCAGGGATTGTCCTGGTGCTCGTAAGGTGTGTATGTAGTATTTAATTAGGTCTCCCAGGCAGTAGAGCTTTGCTCGTGTCGGGCCCAGCTCGAGTCTCAACCTCGACCTCCTCGCATGCTGCGGGACGGAGAAGATTTTCTTATAAGCTTTGATTTGTAGATTTTCCAGAAATACATCCATTTTCCCGGGAAAGGCCAAGTGGCCGTAGGTCACTGCAGGTAGTAGTTTGGCCAGTAGCACCCTTAGGATTGGTTCGGCTGAAGAGCTGTGCAAATGACGATTCAAACGCCTCAGGCTGTGAATGATCCCCATACCCTTGGGCCTTAACCCTTTCGCTGCTGATGACGAGCTCAGCTCGTCATCACCCACGGGTGTCGTGTGCTGATGACGAGCTGAGCTCGTCATGAAAGCAGCAGAATAGCAATTTCCAGCATACGGGAAAAATCATGGCAGCAGCCATGTGGTTAAGTATCTGAGGTGTGCTGTTTGGTTTGCCCTAGTGTTGAACCAAACTCCTAAGTAGTTGTAGCTGGCACAGGTCGCTATTTGTGATCCCCCTGCTCTCCAGGTAAGATTTTTCTTTTTCTGGCTCCCAAAAATAAAAATGTTGGTTTTGGATTCGTTCATCACAAGATGGTTCCTACTATTATATTTGTTTAGAGCAGTGATTACAACTAAACTGTGCAAAATAGTAGCTCAAAATGACACTCCGAAATCCTCATGGTGAAGCTGCGTTCTTGTATGCCTACACCAAGGATGCTGTCATACTAGACTAGATAAGTTTTCAACAACCCGAACCCCATTTTCTCAACGCACCTTCAGAAGGAAAACAGTGCGTTCTATCCTTAATAATGGCTGGAGCTAAAGTTAATTTCATGACTCTGGAGCCCTGGTGCTTCCTATTTACCACTCACCCAACTATCAAACCCTCCCCTCTGCTGCCATAATCTTTTCTCCTTTGAGCTCTTAGCAGGTGGACCCATGGCTTCCAATGCCCTAATTTCTATCTAGGGATGGGAAATCGGGTTCCTTACATATACGCTTCTGTCCTCGCTTTTCTGTTTGTGGCTTCCTTTACTCCTTACTCCACTCTCTCTTCCCAGGGGTATACCAAGCCACATCCTCCAAATCCTCTCATACGGTATTATGTGTCATAATCTCAATTACACCATCTACGCCTCAAAACCCCCAAAATTCCACTGACATATTCCCAACATATATCATGCCTAACAACACCCTTAAGGTTCTCTCGCTAAACACAAAAGGGCTGAACCACCCTGTTAAAAAAAGAAAATCATAGAATACTGCCATAAACTGAAAGGCGACATCCTCTTACTCCAAGACACCATATTAAATAACAATATTGCCAGTAACCTCCTAAATAATTGGTACTCAGAATTGGCATACCAAGACCGGGGAAATCCCACAAGTAAGTGAAAAACCCATGCTCTACACACAACCTAACAGACATATGGAGGCTATTCAACTTCACAGGTAACCATTTCACTTTTTACTCCCACCCACATAGCTCCCACTCAAGGATTGATTACATCTTAACAAATCAGAAACGTACTCCTTTCTGAGCCAACCTCAAGATTGAACCCATCATCATTCCTGACCATGCCTGTATTTCATTGGACATTACAATATCGAACTCTCAAAAACCAGATAGTCTATGGTATCTCAAAGAAGTGCAACTAGATAACCTAGCCAGCAGAGAAGAAATATGATCCGCAATTCTAAACTACTTCAACGAAAATTCCTCACCAGAGCTCTCTTCAGAACCACTCTGGGATGCCATGAAAGCAACAATCATAGGAAGAATGATAAGCATCATGACCAACAAAAACAAGACAGCCAATAAAAAACTTAAAGACTGGGAATCCTAAGTGAAGCAACCTGCACGTCTCCTAATCTCAAATCACTCCACCGAATCGATGAATAAACTTAAAGTCCTGAAATACCAATACAACAAACTAATAAGCGAGAGAGCTCATATATGGCTGAACAACTATGTAAATTCTACAACCCTGGGAGATTCCTAGATAATTACATAAAGGTCAAAAGCTAGAACTTCTCAATAACCACAATTAATAGCAAATCAGGGAAAACCGAGGCTAAATGTATAGCCAGTTGCTTTTGCAGACTACTATAAAGAGTTATTCAACCCCGATTGCCAACCATATATTAAAGATTGCAACAAATACCTCCAAAACAACAAAATCCCATCAATTAAAAAGGAGGATCAGACCTCTTGAAACAACAAATTGAGACACAAGAAATAGAAAACACAATCAAAACAATTAAAATAAGGAAAGCACCGGACGGCTTGATCAGTAGTTTTTACAAAACTTTCAGATCACAACTAACACCACATTTAAAATCCCTCTTCGACTATTATTCCTCCAAGGGCAAAACAGGTCAGGACCTTTCAGAGGCCATAATACCAGTCATCCACAAGGAAAACAAACATCCATTAGATACCATAAACTAAAGGCCCATATCCTTGCTTAATGCAGTTTGTAAAATCCATGCAAAATTCCTAGATACAAGTTAGGAAAAAATACTCTTCACATTAATACATTCCTCCCAAACTGGTTTCATAAAAGGAAGGCTGGCATCCGACAATATCAGGCTCTTTGCTCACATGTTAGAAAAGGCTCTCTTGCTTCATTCCCTAGCAATGGTCATGGTCTTAGACATTAAATAGACCTTCAACAAAGTATCCTGCCCCTTCCCAAGATCAGTGATCTGCAAATTTAATCTAGGATTGATCTTCTAGCGAACGGGCTTCGTACTTTATGACAATCCATTATTCAGAGTGACAATAAATGTTTCCCTATCTGATACATTTAAATTATCTCAAGGAAACAGGCTAGGCGGACCCCTATCCCCACTACTTTATCGCTAAGCCATCAAACCCCTCCTAACTGAAATACACCATAACACCATCATAATAGCCATTCCAGTTGACTCAAAACCACATAGGGTGGCAGCGTATGCCAATGATGTTCTCATCTTCTCTGAAGATGCAGACACAGCCATACCCGAAATTTTGAACCTGATCAATGCCTATTCTATAGCCTCGGGATACACTCTGAATGAAGAAAAAGCAGAGGTCATCCTCTCAATCCCACTATGCATACCAGCAATTTTTGGTAACAGTAACTTCAAATGGCAAAACCATCACCTTAAGTACCCAGGCCTTCAACTCTTTCGAGTCTCCCACTCATACTGAAAAAACTCTACTTAAAAAACATACAAGACCTCATTGAGACATGGTCACTCAAACACATGACTTGGTGGGTAAGATTAGACTGTACCAAAATGCTATAGTACTCAAGGTAAACTTCATCATCAGCATGTTCCCACAGCACCTCTTCGCTACCTTTTTAAATTGTTCAACAAGACTAACATACAATTTATTTGTTGCAGTAAAAGACCCAGAATTTCAACCAAAAGTTCTCTCCCTGATCAAAGAGAAAGGTAGAGTTGGACTACCCAGCCTGAGCAAACTCTAACTGGCATTTATCTTCAAACAATCTGTTCATTGGCTACAATCGAGTCTGTTGCTCCCTCTCCCACCTAGACAGAGATCCAAAAAGGATTCTTCTTCCCCTTCACCCCCTTAGCTCCTATTTCCATGAAACACTTCAACCCCCTACACTCCTCCAACCTAATCAGAGACACGATAATGACAGTTAAACACTTAGATAACAAATGTGTAGACAAAATCACACACTCCTCGTATGCCTCTCTGTGGCACAACCCCTAAAACTCTTCACTTGCATTCCTGGACATCACATAATATCTTGTACATTAAGGAGGTTGTTGACAGGGCCAATCCATTCCCTTTCTCATATTTACAAACGTGCTCTAACATGCATGACTTAGAATTTTACAAATTTCTTAAACTCTAAGTTGCAATTAATCGCAACCAAGTCTTCCTGAACCCGCAAACCCTAAGCATTCTAAGACAACTAATCTTAATCGCATCTTAAGACCACCAAGACTCTAAACTTTATAAAATCCTTCAGTAATACACTCCCAGTGGCATACAAAAATCCCAGCACAGGTGCCTTAACGAAGGATACAGCCACCTAGATTAGACAAGCATTGGCATAGCCAATAGCTCTCGCCTTTGGAACCTTAAAAGTGTTTAGCCAGAGCAAGTGCCTTTGCCAATTTCTTTAAGCTGTGTTGTAGAGCATTGCGGCAGCTGTGCAGCATGTTGAACATTTTTAATAAAAAAGTGTTATAAACATTTGTTACGTTATAAATATATAACCAAGAAGACAATATGTACAATTGAACGACCCTATCAAAAAATTATTTTCTCCTGGTCATGCTGGCAACTTCTTCCTGCCTGTTGTAATGCGTGTTTGTTACTGTTTATTTTTGTTATGGAGATGGGTGGGTGGGGGGGACACAAACTACGGGATGGTGGAAGTTGGCAAACAGCACCTGAATTACCACACGAGCAATGGACAGATTATAGGGGAGAATCAACAGATTCCAGATACAAGGGCAGACTGCGGTGGTGCTGAGGTGGTGGTGTGCTGATGTGGAGGTGATCTTGAGGTGGTTGTGTGCTGATTGCAAGGTGATGCTGAATGATACTTAGGTGGTGCTGAGTGATGCTGTGGTGCTGAGTCATTCTGAGGTGGTGGTGCTGCTGCACTGGTGCTCAGGTGGTACTGAGTAATGCCGAGTTGGTGCTGAAGTGCTGCTGCGTTAGTGCTGAATTGCTGCGGAGGTGGGGCTGTGCTTGAGGTGGTATTGCGCTTGTGGTGGTGCTGCGCTGGTGCTAAGATGGTGTGTGCTGGTGCTGAGGTGGTGTGGCTGGTGCTGAGGTGGTGGTGTGGTGGTGGTGGTGTGGAGGTGTGCTGAAAGCGCAACTAAATAACATCCCAGTTTTTCAAACATTTGTGAATCAATTTGCGAGCCCAATGCTTTTGTAACTGTTAGCGAGCACTGATTTTTTAAAGGAATAACATACATTAATCCCTGGTGGCACATGTATGAAAAGGCACTTTGCTTTTCAAAGCTTAGACCGCAGCGCAGTCACTCTAGCTCCAGCATGTTTTGGTTCTCCAGACCTTCTCACAGTTAAGAGGGCCAAATGGGTAACACACCTTTCAAAGTCTAAGGCCCATTCAGAGCACTGTTTTTGCAACAAGCTGCTGCTTTCACAAAAACTTAACTGCTGTGTAGCTGTGTCTACGGGGAAAATCCTCGGTCATCACTGAGATAGCCTTCACCCACAGCCCTTTCCCCAATTTTTGTGGGTTGGCTTTCAGCGTCAGTCACATTCCCCCTGGCAGCCAGCATCAGGGGCTTGGCCCACCTCAAACTTAATTACTGGACCTGATTAAGGAAAGCACAGGAATTCAAAGCAATTATCGCGACTATCAGATAATTTGTCCTTCAGCACCTGATGATAGTGGTGTGGCAAAATTAATCTCAGAGAAGAAAAATGTAATCAGTTTCATGGCATTTCTTGTTTTTTGCTCTTTTTGTTTCAGACGTTCCTCCTGTCTGCCACATAGAGAGAGGAGCCAGGTGTGCAGCTTTTACTAAATTTAGATTAACTATTATCCTAAAAGCATGGGTATCGCATTACTTCTGATGTATTTGAAAGCTGCAGGAACTCTCTATAGCATCGCTCATTGGAAAGTTTAGCTTTGTCAAGCGTTCATGAACTGTTACTGTTGCCTCTCAAGCGATAAGAAAATAAATGTCAAGCTATCAGAGCTCTTTCCAAAACAATACCGATGAAACCTTGTCAAATGTCATTGTTCTGGCGACTTTATAACAAATCAGGGAAAGCTGCGCCAAACAAGGTCTATAACAGCAGTGCCAGTGTGTGCAAGGGTTATTTTGCTTTAACATGACACTTTCAACTGAATTTGTATCACAACAATGATAAAGAAACATAGAAATCGTTTTTTTGCAGACCCGACCACTTGATCTAGCTCCGGTCTGCAAGGAAACTATTAGCAGCGGATCTTAGATCTCCGAAGCCAATAGTGAAGAAATCCGGCAGCAAGCAGCGTAACTGCAGAGAAAACTGCACGGGAGAGTGTCCACTGACTCTGCAGAGTTGGGGGGAGGCCTTTGGTGAGACAGGCAGGGAGTTTCTGAATTCATGCCCAGGTGGCTGCTGGAGGAGCGCCAGAGGAACTACTGCTGCTGCTATATGTGTAGGAGCAGCGAGCAACAGTAGTGCCCCAGAACAGGGCCGCAAGCATGGGTCACATGAGACAACAAGGACAACGGGAGGGGGGCGGGACCAGAGACAACACGGACAATGGGAGAGGGGCGGGACCAGAAACACAGAAACAAAATAAGTCTAGTAATCAATAGGAAACAATTTGAAACTGACATCGGGGTTGAGGTGACACGCTGCTAAATACAAGCTAATACAGACGCCACAGTGATTGGATGCGAATATTGGCACCATTCAAAGTAATCCTTCTCGATTACAAACAAAGATAGAACTTTAATTTGAAGGAATGGCTTGCATTATAAAAAATAAGGTGACTATTGTTATATACACTGGATGCTTGGAATAATATACTTCCAGGACATATTCGACATAGTCTCCTCACTTTTCTCCCTGAAGAAGTCCTCTGGACGAAACGCGTTGGCTACGCCTTGTATGAAGATTATGAATAAAAGAACATTTTAAGCCCTACTGAACAGAATCCTTAAATCATTACTTGATTATCACTGTTATTGTTTATTGTGGGGAGTGCCAAACCATTGTGTTTTATAGGAAACAGAACAAAGGCTGCAATTAAAAAAATGTTTACCGTGAAGTAAAGGGGCAATGAGTTTAAGGAACATAATAATGAATGAGAAAGCACGCTTGGCGCCACGCCAAAGGAAACAAGCCCACACAAAACAAAAGTGCGGCCGCTAAAGTGAAAGCGACCGCGCTGTGTTTAATTAGTAACCTGATCCACGACGCCACGAGGAATACAGCTGCACCCTGAACGCCTCTGCTCGCTCCCAAGAGCAAGGCGCCGTGGGAGTGAACATTTGAAGAAGAGGTGGGACATGCACCCACCTTTGGCCATTTGTGTGTTTTCATCATTGAAAGACACATACAAAGGTCAATCGAGTGTGTGGGAGGAGTCAGACCCACACGGATAAGTTTTGAGATGTTTTGAGCGCTCACAAGAAGCCTCCCATAAAGCAGCGCATGCACGCTGCGCTAGGCTCGACCTAAAAAACTGGCACTTATATTGATACATGTAACTAAGCTCAAAATCTCCCTCATTATCTCACAGTGTTAATATTTGCTGCTAAATAGATCCTTCTGGACCCTGGACAAACTCTTCAAACTACGATTAATACATTCAACCTAATGCTAGAACTGTTTATACGGAGTAGGAGACCTGGAACACATGGTGTTTTTATGTTCTGTGCTCCACTCATACTGTAAGGATATTAATAAAACCATCACCAACATTTTCCACTGCAGTGTGACCCTGTCCCTATTTGCCCTTGGATCATTTACAATCCTCCCTCACTAAACTGAGCAGAACTTCTATTATTTGACCTATAACTCACATTAAGGTTCGAAAAGATCCTTTGAGACTGGAAAAACTTTAAATCAATCTCCTGCCACACTTGGTGGGCTGGGGTATGCATCCTCAGAAACTCAGATAACATTATCTTCAACCAAAACTATAACCATACCAGATCCAGATAGCTTTGGCTACCTCTAAAAGCTCTTTTACAGATCAATGCCCCACCTGATCCAGGTCCTAACCTGAATACTATCTAAGTACCCCCATTGTTGTGATTTATCTACCAATTCCATTTTATGGCTTGAAACCACTGCCACTGCTCTCATGCTGTGGGAGCAGTGCCCTGATTGGAGGGAGCGGCCTCACTCGCAGCTCCCGAAAACACTGGAGGCCAGCACTTACTCCTACCCAGCTGTCTTAACACAGCTGGGTTAGAGGTTTCAAAGTGTGCATGTGTAGCTGGCCTTTGCAAGACGGCCGGCCAAAGGGACATGCACACTTTGAAAAGTGCACAATCAGCCCATCCTCCTCCCTACTTCTGTCATTCAGCAGCGGCCCATCCCTGTCCGGACGCTCCATTCAGGACGGGAGCATGAAAAAAAATTGGTAATGAATTTCCATTTTATTATTCATCTTCTGGGCTAATTTAAGTGGAGCAATGCTCCTCCAATGTTGCATTAAAGCATTTAGTGCTCTACACTAAAAATGTGAGCCTAGGAACGGCTTAACAGCATACTGATGGATAGGCCTCACTTGGATCAATGCACACACTGGAAAAACACATATTTCACCAAAAAGCAATAATGTGTAATTCCACTGAATATGCAGAACACCGGCAATTGCGTATTTGTATTTGCAAAGCTACCCAAGTGCAAATTCGATGCAAGCTCACAAGGAATAACTTATGAACAAGGAAATGTCTTACTGTACATACAAGTCATGTCTTAAACGTACCAGGTCTGCGAGGCTGTCATCACAAGATTCCCCATCAGTACTTCCAAGAACTGCAACGTCTTTTCTTTCTGAGGAAGAGATTGCAAACGTAAACTTTATTTGTTGGCACCACTAGAGCACTGTCTGATTTTCAAAAATATGATTTATTTCCTTCAACTGTACAAAATAGAAAATATAACTGTAAGACTTTGATAAAGATTTGTCATTGCCTATTGGTAATTATTCACTCGCAGAGACTGGAAAGGTAAAGCACAATATATATGTGAAATAACAACCTAGGCAATTTACTATTTGCTTGTCAAAAATAATAGTAGAGAGGAAGGATAAACCAATGACATATAAAAAATCTGCTTTTTATTAATTCAGTCAATAGCATGTTATTTAAAAAGATGTATGACTCAGTGGCCAAAAGCCAATACATCAAAGGTTAACAGTTCTCAGTAAAGCACAATATATAAACATAGAGGAAAAAATCAAAATAAATGCCATTGTTAAACACATAAAACGAAGTCACGAGAAAAATATTCTTGTGAAACTTCTAAAGCATTTCAAAGGCATTGTAAACAAAGCAAATGATTTTGGCACTACAGTCTACCAGTCACTTAACTCCTCCTTGTTTTAAAGCCTCATCTGTAAGAATGTTTTTATTGATGAGGTGATACATTGTGCCAGGAGAATCAAGGCCGTGCTTTATATTGCTAATATCCTAGTGTAGTCCAGCAGAGGCTCATGGCATTCTCATATTCCTCATTTAGAAAAGTTGCACATTTTATACATTGGGTGAACATAAAAATGATCTTCCTTAACCAGTTTCCCGCCATACAGTATTCCCAAGAAATACAATTTTTTTGAGGGCCAGTTGGCACGATTAAAGAACATATTCTTCTTACATGAGAGAGAAGGAAAGCACATTTCATAAATGCGAATGCATTTATAGCAAAACAAATGGGGAAAGGTGCTGTTTATAAAGAATGGGGTAAATTATGCGTTCAATTACAAATTCAAGATGATAAAAATCCACCTTCAAGGAAACCTAAAATGAAGGGTGTGCATACTGTTAATTTCCTCTCCTAAACTGGACAACTTTGCTTATTTTGCCCAGGAAAGAAAATCAACCATTTCTTTTTTACAGTTATAAAAAAGTAATTTTTCGTGCACAATAAAGCTACAATTGATATCTCCATTAAAATAAATTAAACATCCTAAGAAAGCCTGTTGAGATTCAGGTGGCGATCTGATCTCAAGCAATACTTAATAACCTACTAAGAATAGTAGAATAGTAGAGGATTAGTCCAGAAATCGAAAGCAAGAGCAACGAGAGCTTGATTCTATCTTTTAAAGAAGAAACATGACAAGGAAATGTGGGCCGCTGGAGGGCAGAGTTTAAAGTAACCTGCAAAATCTATTCTCCTCTAGCAGAAGAATACGGTTATCAGCATAACCCCAGACACTTGCTTCCCATAACAGACCGAGGAGATATACTTGCTATAAAGTGATCATATGAATAAGAAATGTATCGCTGTCTAGACATACAAGTCACACACAAAAGCCTGGGATTGAAGAAAGAGTGCCCTTCTTTAGGAAAAATGTTGAGACCCAGCTTGTTAAAAACAAATCTCAGAAAAGAATAGGCCTGAACTTTTTTAAGAACATGATTGCGAACAGTAAAAGTTTTAGATTTTCAGGATTTATGGCCCAAAATCCTTTTGAAGCTTTAAGCGGTTAGTGCTCAAATCTCTGTAATTCATGAAGGCCACAAAACCATCAATTAACTTTTTCAAAACATTGGCGGTGTGTGCCATACGGACGCATCATCTGAGTAAACAAGCGCAGATAAAACTCTAATGCCCATGCAAGGTATATCCAGATACCTGCCTTCCATAACTCAGCGGCCGCCCCTCCATTAGGGCGGAGGAGCGCTGCCTCCCCTTCCATCACCTGAAAAATAAAACGATGATTAAACGGGTTTTAAATCGGTTTTATTATTGTTTTATGTTAATCCTCCTGGACCCACCTCCAGGACTCTGACGAGTCTTGGGGGTTGGCCCAGGGGGATGACACCATGGCAGGGGAGTGGTAGTGCTCCCTTTTCCCTTCCCTGCGCAGGAGGGTTTGGCCAGCTGTTTAAGGCTGACCACACCCTCATGCGCAGTGAAGCTTTTTCCAGCCCCAGCTGCGTTGCTGGGGCTGGAGAAACCAGGCACACAGGCACCCCGTCTGCCTGGGAGCGCAAAGTCCCAGTGCTCAGGCCAATCCTGATTCTGCTTTCCTGCTGCTTCAGGATTGGTAGCAGTGCATTCTGGGAGCCAGTGCGCGGAAGAGCGCGAAGCAGCGGACAGCCCCGGTGGCGATCGGGTAGGTAATTGTTATTTAATTATTTTTAACTTGTACCCCGACCCAACCCCCCCCCTCAACCCCCCCCCCAGCTCCCCAGCTCCCTCCTCTTGCCCACCTCACCACTTTGGCAGGAGACGGCCGTTACTGCATTCATCAATCTCTTCCACTGCTATTATTAACCTTTCATACACAGAGCTTTGTGAATCAAAGTTTGATAAAGGTAGGCGGCTGGTGACCTGTGTTGGGGTGTATTCTTTGGCTTGAATTCCAGTGAGCGAGCCGGACTTCTCAGTGGGTTTAAGGGGTGCTCACTCAGTCCCACTCTGACTCACTCACTCTTACTTGGTCTTGGTCTGACTAATTTTTACTCTGACCCACTCACTTAGTCTCACTCATTCTCAGTTATTCTAACTCAGTATCACTCAATCTCATTCATTCTTACTCAGCCCCACCCACTCTCACTTATCAATCTCACTCTAACTCACCTATCTCTCAATTTCACGTTGACTTCCCTAGTCTAACTCGTTCTCACTAAGTCCCACTCATTCTGACTGACTCATTCTCTGAGTCAATCACATGGCGACCCACTCAGTCTCACTCATTCTCAGTCAGTCTCGCTTAATTCCACTCATTTTCACTCATTCTCTGTCAATAAACCTTACTCTGATTAATTCAATCTCACATACTCACCTAGTCTCATCCTTCTCACTAATTCCTACTTAGTCCAACTCATTCAGACTCACTTTGACAAAATCATTCTCACTCTTTCACTCGTTATGACTCATTCAGATTGATATTCTCTAAGACTTACACAGTAACACTCACTCACAGTAACACTCACTGTCATTCACCCTAGCACTTACACTCACTGTCATTCATTCACACGCATGCCCACCCTTCCTATCACTTGTTGTGACTCACTGACTCCCTCAACAGATTCTCTCATTTTCACTTACACACACATATGCTTTCTCTCACAGACCCACTTTTACCCACAAACACACACTTACCGATATGCCCAGAACACAATATGTAAAAGCTTTAAAGCTTATTACATACCTTGGTGCATGTCCAGTTTGGAAGATTGCTCCTTTCAGCTTCCTGCGCTCGGCATAACACTGAAACTTCAAACCTGTGCAGCTGCAGGTTTGAGGTTTTGGTCTGTGCTCTTTCACTCCACCCTTTACAACTCTGTGACAGTCTGATAAGCGTGTGGCCACAGGCGCAGCAGGACTTAAGCCTGTAGAGCCCATGCCTACCTTTAGCAATGACTCCTAGTACGTCACAAATGGGGAGGCGTGCCATGGCACCATTGCCAGGGATGGAATTTCGCCAAACCTGGTAATCTCTCTTTGAAGGCTGGTGCAGGTGTCTAAATGCGCCTGAGCCAGCCATCAGACAGAGACTCTGCTTAGAGCAGTGGTTCCCAAACGTTTTCGACCCACGTCTTTCTTGACCCATTAGCCATTGCCCGTGGCTCCCCACTGATACTTTTTTTGGAGGGTGGGGGGGATGTAAGCCTGGCCTCCGGAGTACTTGCATTTTTCTCCCTGAAAATAATTGGGATGAAGCTGATGAAAGTATTATAATCATATACACAGGGTGTTTTGTATTACTATAGCGATGCCTCTAATCAAATATTCCTAGTTTCACTTCTTTGCCCATGCTTTTTTTAGAGTACCCTTTCAAACTTTTTTATCCCACTTACAGTGCTAGATAGCACCCCATTGCCAAAGTGTTTCTGCTCCTTGAGAATATTTGCATGCACTTCCATTTCTACCCATGTCATACATGCCAAGACACCTGTCTCAGCAGGGTGACTCATTATTTTTTAAACCCCATACAGCTTTATTTTTGCTGTGTCATCCATAAAATTGCCTCAAAATGAAAGCAAGCCAAATAAATTACTTTGCTAAAAAAATGTAAATATCCCTCTTTCTTGCTTACAAATGTTGATATTATGCCATATATAGAGTTTTACTTCCCTGTGGCTCAAGGAGAGAGCAGGCCAGTCTGGAAAATGTGTACTGAAAGAAATGTGTACTGGTAGTACCTATGGTTCAAGTACAAGTGTCAATACTTAATAATACATAATGTGTTTAATAGACAGGACAACTTTACTTTCCTGATAACTTGCATTGGTGTGAAATGCATTTCGAAAAAAAAATAACTATTAACGAGTCTAACAAAATAAATCAGGCATCTCCCATGTACTTTGGAGTGTTGGAACGTGGGGATCCAGTGACATTTGGAGGTTATGTCCCTTGACATGCCATCAATTAAGCACTATGTTTAAAGCATTAGGCATGTCACTTACAAATCATCTACATCATGCGTTTAAGTCTAATTACCTTAACTGAAGCCAAAAGACCATTCAACATCAAATATAATAAAGTACTTGGTGTGAAGCTCCCTGGCTAGGTTTGTCGGCAATTCTAAGAAACTTATGAATGATTAAAAAAACTTCCCCACTAATTTAGATTCACCTGTCAGAAATTGGAGTCATTGACCTATCAAATCTCTTTTTGCCGCAAGACTCGCCATTTCAGAGAAACCCATTCATGATGGATGAGCTCAACAGGAAGTTCCTGAACAATAAGCAGAACCTAGTCATTGCCTACAGCGAACCCTTGCCCACAAACTCTGCTTTCATGATTTTTGGAGAGACTTAAGGATGATTTAATCCTCATTGGAGTAATTGGTTCTTACTCACAGGCGCCATCCTTCCCACAAGAGAATCCATTCAGAGAAGAGAAGCACACAAATGTAATTAAGGCTTTGGCAGATTCTAGGACCCTATTTACCTTTGTGTAGACCAAAGAAACTTTTTCCATCACATACTGTCATAGAGGTGAGTAGCACTTCTTGTGTCATGAGCAGCTACCCAGGATGTTGACTGTAGGTGACGAGTATATAAATGGTGATGCCTTGCCTCAAACGATCTGAGGACTTCAAGGGGAGGTGATTGGTAGGATGGGAGATTAAGGATGTGCAGAGATAGCACAGCCTCCATCATAGACAATATTACCGAATGCATGTATAGTTTTCTGCTAATGGATACTAAAGCCGATGCTCTGTAAATAATTAGCATGGGCATGATGTAAAGTGAAGCAAATAATAGCCGCAGTCATCTTTGATGTACACAAGATTTCATGGAGCAAACATAGGACTAAGCACAGCATTAAATGTCACGTGTCAAATCCCTCATAATCTATGCAACGTGGGTACAAAGGGTAGGAATAGCTCAAATACAACGGATTTCCCTGCAAACTAAAGTCACAAAAAGCAGTATAAATTGGCTTTGCGAGGGATCTTAGTGCCAAAAGAAAACAAGTGTAAACACTGTGCATATGATACAAAAATAATTTTAAAAATGCATACCTTCGAAGACCTCTACAATTCAAAACTCGATGACTGCCTTTGAGCAATAAACACCTCAATGATGAAGAACCATCTAAAGCTTATTACCGAGAAGACCAAGATTATGACATGTGGACAATGGCATAACTACCAGCCTATGAGACATTTGTGGTGACAAGTGGGGGCAGGACTACACGCCCCAGAATTCTTTATTGTCAAAAAGTGGGGCAGCACTTCCAGCACCACAGGAGGAATAGGTGCAGTTAATCTTCAGGGGTCTACCACATCGCCGGATGCATGAGTGACCGCAGGTTTGGCAGGACTACATGTCCCAGAATTCTTTACCACCAAGAGGCGGGGCAGCACTTACTGCACCAGAGGAGGAGGTATATTAGGTCTGGGCCGGGTCTGGTGGCTCAGTGGAGTAATGCATCCACTTTAGAGGTCTGTGTTTGACCTCATGGTCACAGGTTCAAATCCTGGCAGGTCCACTTAGCCTTTCATCCATCTGAGGTCACTGAAATGAGTACCATTGAGTTGGGTAACAATAACCATCTGTTATTCAGCGCCAAGAGACCTCATTGGGGTGAATGTGTGCTTTACAAATACACATGTTGTGTTATAGACATTTAAATAGTCATACATGCACATTTGCAATACAAAATACACACAGTACAGCACTTATAAATGATATAGTCTGTAAAAAATGTATAACAACCTAGGATATTTCCAATAATTTTTTTGTGACAGAATATAGCACCTGAAAGCAGAGATTGGACTGCCTACTCAGTGCTACAATTTCAATGTCGCTTTAATTGACTCCCCATGGGGACGATGAGTTAAACACACATTTAGCCAGAGTAGTTTGCATAATATTGGGATTTACTGAATCTGGCTACAAGCTCAACTGCAAGAAACCTAATATAGCCAAGTGTCCTATTTTTAGGATGCGAGATTACCAAGCGTCTAAACAGCTCTGCACCACACTTCGTAGAGAAGTGTGATCTGCTACATCCACCAAACACATTTAGGAAAATGCAATCCCTATTAGGATTTCTTAATTTTGTCAGAACTTAGGCACAGCACATTAAATCATTTCATGAATTAATTCACCCAGATTTTTCCAGTTTACATTGGACCTCAGACCATACACATATACTCAGATCACTCCAATCTGAATTGCTTGCTACACAACCTTTACATACACGTGTAAATACTACAAGCCTGGTCATCTGTCTAGTTGTGCGTGCCATTGGCTTTACCTAGATCACCTGTAATGAAGGTTAAACAGTGCTGATTGTATATAAATTGCAATTATATTCCAATGCGAGATGCATTTTACATCCACTGAAGAAATACTGACTGGAGTGCAGATGGCTATATTTAAAGAGAGGCCACTTGAACAAGGGAAACACATTATTGTTATTACTCCAATTCCAGACTTAGAGGCTGTCACAAAAGCAAATGCTCCAATGCTAAAGCCCTTCAACCCATATGGATATAATGGGCAACATTCTTAATAGCTACAGATTTAGACTTCGTCTTTTACCAGTCTTTGCAGACAAAATAATTTCTTCAGTATGAGCATGTTTATCCCATGCTCAGCAATGTTTCGCCTCTTGAGCAGTATAAGCATATTATTTATTCTGAAGGTTCAGCCTAACCTGCTATAGGGACCAAGCATTAATATTCTGTGGCAAGCGTCTTGGTGTGATGTTGGATGGTCAATTCCGACCATAAACAATCTGCACAGAGTCCTTAGGTTACTGCACTGCACAGTTGGCTGAACTGAAAACATTGCATCTTGCACTAGAAAATGCAGATCCTGAATTCCCCACAACTAAAGTTTGTGATTCGTATTATTGTATCCAGTCTTTTAATGACAATTTGAATTATTGGAACCAGAATGGATTCAAATATTCTAAAGGCAACGCTATAAAGCATACATTGCTTTAGGCGAAGGTGGTAGACCTAAAAGACAGGTTGCCACAGACTCATGGCATTCATACATTGAGTCATAAGCGTGTGGGACCACACGTGGTAGGGTATTCTTTGGAAGATGAAGAAGACAAATTGGCAGTTTCGACTGCGACAGTTGCTGAGATTACTCATTCCCATACGAGAACAGATGACAATATACTAACTGGTGCTAATGCTATACGCTACGGCATCACTTTGCCTAGGGGCTTTCCTGCTAAATATACATACCATTTAAGCAAACGAATCTCAGGGGTTGTGATTGTTTCATTCCCAACCAAGACAGCAGGTTAGCCTTAGTGATAACTGCGCATGAAGGTGTTGCTTCTGCACATGCAGGTGTGGCACCACAATGTCATTACTACAGCAACGTTATTGGTGGCATGGCTTACATAAATAGGCCAAATAAAAGATTTCCTTTGTTGTGACAGCTGTCAACAAATACAAATTCCTACCATGGCCTGTCTACCGCATACACACCTGTTGATTTCAAACAAACTTTTCGGCTGCATATACATGGACTATTCTGGTCTTCTTAATTCGGATGGAGTATTTATAACTATCCTACTTGCAGTTGCTTCTTGCTCAAGGTTTCTCTGGGTGTGGCCACAACATTCGGCTGATGTGGGCACTGTTATTAAAGATATGAAAGTCTTTATCGGAACGTATGCATGCACTACATTCCACTCGGACCAGGCCCTGCTTTCGCCTTGAAAGCATGGAGGGATTCACCGGCATTCCCACCTATCACCCGGAGGGAAAATCAGTAGTGGAGAGTATAAACTGTGACATAAAACAATCCTTAACAGTTGGAGTATTGGGTTCAGGTTGTAGCTGGATCAATCACGTGCATAGGGTACACAAAGCAATAATCGCTCTAACTGACCTCTGGGTGGCCAGACCCTATACAAGACCATTTTGGCATCAAAATGTATCTTCAAGACTTTGACTGTCCAGTCATCATGGCGGCAGCCATGCCCTATGACATTAATGATCGTTCTGCTGTCTTACAGGATTGACAAAACGTCCGCAACGGCCAAGCTAACGAACAGTTGAAGACGTCTGCCTCTATCAAAATCAAGGTGCAGCCAGCACCTTCTGGCTGGATTCCACAAATTAGGGATCTCATTCGAGAAAAGGTTGCAGTGAAAAAGGAATAAGGGCCATCATAACGTCCACCGGTGCCAGTCTTTGCCCACAGCTTACTGTTCTTAAGACAAACGTTTTGTGTACATTGATCACATCAAGTTACATGATGTGGCTGCTTCTAAACAGCAGTCCACTATAAGTCCTTGTTAGTTCCCTAATTCCTCTTGCTATGATACAGGAAATCCCTCTACAGCTTGTGAGTAACATCAAAGTTGTTTCTCGCCAGGTGAGGGAGGCGGGGCGGTGAGTGAACTTCAGTAAATTCCTTTTTTTTTTCTTTTTTTTTTCCAAACTATGCACATTGCACATTGTACAATTAAACATTTCATATCAATCATAAGTTACAAAAACAAAGAAGTAAATCATTATATTATATATATACAGTACATCTTTTAGCTCTACATTACAATAACAATCTTAATATAAATGCGAACCCATACTCTCTTTCCATCTGGATATAGGTTCCCAAATTTTCAATCCCCTCATCTTACCCCTTACCCCTTTCCGAGCATATATAGATTTTTCCAAATTATAAGCCGCTAGTAAATTAGCCAGCCAGTTTTGCATAGCAGGTGGATTTCTATCGAGCCATGCCCTGGCTATAGTCAATCTGTATACTGCAGCGGCCACAAAGATAAATTCTCTCTGCGTATTCCCCCAATCTGGGCCTATCCCCAACAACAACAATGAGGGGGTAAGAGTTATTTGAATATCCAATGATCCATTTAAAAAGCGTTCTATATTTCCAATCAAGGTATGCAGTTGGGGGCAAGTAGCAAATACATGCACAATATCTGCCTCCAGAAAATTACACCTCGGGCAGGTGGTACCAGTAGTACCTCCCCATTTGGCTATTCTCGCTGGGGTAAAATATAATAAGTACAGAGTTTGAACTTCAGTAAATTCCTGATGCCATTACAAATGCCAGCCATATGAAGGAAGTGAGGACTGTACTTGCTGCTGCATTTTCTGCAGATAATGTTGTTTATACAGTTACATCGAGCTAGTGTTCAAATATGTTATCACACAAAATGCGAACATTGTCCGACTCCCCCACAAGGGAGCTCAAAAACATATAGGGATACACTCCCATATTTTTCTAGCCATGATTCATTAGACCCAAAATCTTTTTATTTTAAATGTGTCCCTACACCAGCAAAGAGATATATGCTGACGCAAACCAAACTAATATATACAGACTTGAAAGGCTAAGAGTATTGGAAGGATACCATGGAAATGAAATCAATTTGGGGTACCAACAACTGGCAGATTCAGGGAACAGACTCCTTATTTAGAACCTGCTTAAATCCATCACAAATATTTTTTCTAAATGACGCAGTTCAACAGAGTCTGGGACTCGCTAAAATTCCTTCTGCTAATATTCCTTCCTTTGCCCGATTTGATAATTGGCAACATTGAACAAATTACAGTGAAGAACAGCTCAATAGTAGGGTGCAAATGGGTAGTTATTGTGGCCAGCAGACACAACTGGTTGTTATGCTCATGTTGTGAATTCCAGACCAGGGTTTAAGGCAAGAAGAACTGCCCATTGTTATTCTCAGTCCAAGCAATCAGGGACAGCCACCACCTATTTGATAGGGAAACTGAGCCACCAATGGTTGGAACATTCCACACTGTCTGCAGTAAAACATCTCTCCCTCCTGTTGGAAGACATGGCTCTATCCGATTTCTTGTTCAGTCCTAAGTCTCCGAGTCTCTAAAAATTTTGTTTATGCAACTTACAATGACATTTGGAAAATGTCACAAATGGAAGAAGCTGCACATTTAAGACAAATTGATCAAGATAATTTGGATAACGTACTTGCAGTTGTTGATAATTGCATTACTATGTTGTCTTCTCACATTTACAGTTTGAATAACATTGTTTCATCTGTTATCGATATTATACAAAATGACACGTCTTTATTATACCAACCCTGCATCCACACCCGACATCACTACAGCCACGCCCAAAGACTACAAGATTGCACACCAGGACCACATCAACAAGCCTGTAGGAGTGACCACCATCATCCACAAAGAATCCATACACTGCACCACAGACATGGACGAACCACCCTGATCGTGGAACACTTCAACTTCCAACTCAGAACAGACGGCAAAACAACCATCAGAGGCACCCTAGTCTACAGACCCTCGTACAACACCCCGGCATCTGCGACCTCATCCCCAAATTCATCACTCCTCAAACTATTGACACTGAATACTACATCTTCCTCATAGACCTCAACTTTCACCTCAACATCCCCAACGACGCCAACACAGCCAACTTTCTTGAAAGCATGAACAACATCATCCACCTAGTCACTGACCCTACACATGCTGGACCCCATCTTCACAGCCAGCAACAGAGTCAAGTACAGCCACGTCACAGCTCACATGGACGAACTACTCAATCGTCCACTTCACCCTCACAGCAGCCCTCATCTATGCCAATAGAACTCACAGCACTTCACACCGCAGCTGGAACAAAGTCTACGAAAGACAACAAAGTGATGCCCTCATCATGTCCCACCCCGTCACCGCTACCAACCATGAACAGGCTGTCAAGAACTTCACCCTCGGAATCTCCAACTACGCTGACAATGCTGCCCCCATCAAACTCACCAAACACAAGAGATCCACCAAACATGCCAGTTGGTACACCTCAGAACTGATAACCATGAAACGCAACTGCATGCAATTGGAAAGGAAATGGAGCACCAGCCAAGGGCCCACCAACCAAACCACCTTTGAGACATCGCTCAATTGCTACTATTGACTCTTGAAAGAGACGAGAGGAATGGCCTAGCTGACTGCATCGGAGACAGCTCCAACCATAGAAAAGTACTCTTCAGCATCATCAAGGAATTCTACAACTCCTCAGCAACTGGAAACACCATCACCCCGACAAGAACTCTGTGATACCTAGTGGACTTCTTTAATGACAACATTTCCACCGTCTTCAAAAACTTAAACTCCAACCAACCAACAATGACATCCTCAGCCACACTTGCTACCTCCGACCACCGGATCACCGCTTGGGCCCAGCTCACCTTGCAGAGCACCATAGACATCTTGCACTCCGTCCACTCAGGAGCAGCCATGGACTCCTGTCCCACCATGTTTTCAACCTCGGCAAAAGCACCATCAGCAACATTCTCCCAGCCATCTTCAACGCATCCATCACCTTGGCCACCTTCCTAGATGAGTGGAAACATGCTGATGTCAAGCCTGTCCTCAAGAAACCACCACCGACCCAAACAAGCTCACTTCTCCCTGCTCCTCTTCCCAGACAAAGTCCATGAAAAGGTAATCAACTGCCAACTCATGGAATACCTCGAATCCAATGATCTTCTGGACACATCCAAATCCCTATCCTACCAACCACAGCACCGAAACTACCCTGATCACGGTCATTGATGACAACAGAACCTTCCTAGACCTTTGTGAAGCGGCAGCCCTGATCCTTCTTGAACTCTCAGCTTAGATACTGTGTCCCACACACCTTGTTAATCAAAAAGGGATACGAGGGGAAAAAAAGGCTATCTAGGGCAGTCCCCCACTCCACAAGTCTACAACAAGAAGCCCTCTTAGCCTGCATGTAATGAATCTCAGACTCAGTAACTTACGGGGTCATGCCTCCCGTCCACACACCAAGTGGCCAGATCAGGTCAGTGCTGCGTTACAGGTCCAGACATGCGTTCAAACATACCAAAACCACTGTGCACAGGATACAACACATAAAGAAAATATGTGTGAAAGCAAGGAAAGCACCTCACGGACGTAACACCCGAGGGGGTTCCCGGTTTATGTATGTCCGGTTTACCCACTTCTCATCATCGGTTGCTTTTCTTGCAGGGAGGATGAAAATGTGCAAAAGAAGATGTGCACAAAACAAGATAGAGAAACAAGAAGGAAGTGTACAAATACACAACCTAGTAGGATAGAAATATGTGTTCAAAACTAACAAGTACCTACACCCAACACCAACAAAACATAAAAATATATATAAAATAGTGTGGTTTGGCTGGCTGAATCAATTTTATTCTGGTGCTGCCAAACTGCACTGTTTAAAAAAATGGTTAAATTGATACCATTTGATGTTGTAATTGGACCAACATGTTTCATTGCCTTGTCATTGGCAATTTCATCAGGGCAAATGGTTGGGTCTCTTATTCATAATCCTCCATTTGGAAACCTGTGCACATACATACATAAAAACAACAGAACACAGCTGTGGTAAGGTGATGAACCAGTGGGAGTCTAAATATATCTCACACTCATACCCTTGGCTATTACCTTGTGCTCGCAAACACTGGGAATACCGGCGAGCATCAACTAGGACGGCGTGTCAGCTGATCACGAAACCGTCTTGGAGACTCCTCAAGGTGAGTCACCTGCATAGAGAGACATAATTCGCCCGTTTCATGTATCTCAGAGTATTCGATCTCATTCATTATTCACATGTTGCTGCTTGCGCAAACAGGTTGCATATAGTGTACCTACAAATAGCTGTTATAAGTCGGTTTGGCAAAATCCACAACCATTGTCAGGTCGGTGAGTAGTGACGCTACATGAAAATTGTGTCGCCTTGTGGGTTGTTGACTCCCTCCCCTTACAACAGTTACACGGAGCTTCCGCTCACCTTCTATACTCACTCAGTATGCGGGGAAAGCGCACAAACATATCCCACTCGAGTGAAATGCCCGGGGGGTGCGCGCCTACCAGATTCGTAATTGACGCGCATGGACCGGGACGCGGAGCCAACGCTCCTCGCTTTAACATACCACTGCCGAGTCCCTCCGGCGCTTCCGACGTCTCGCAATCCAAACGTGGATTGGGACGCGGAAGTAGCCCGGGGGGGCTCCGCCCCTCGCGCTACCTGGCGGCCATCTTGAGTAAGGGGTGAAGTCAGAGTCAGGAGTGACCCGACTTCGTTCGTGTTAAATGTTAAAAGTGAGGCGACCCATTTGAAAGAATAAAGGTGACCCAATTTTAAAGGATTAAATCAGAGGTTTTACACTGTTTATTCTTAAAGAATAAAATATAATAAACCGTCGAGTGGACGACTTATTGTGACCAAGCCAATCGAGTGTGCCGGTGCTGGTTACAGACGGAGCCCACCGGCAAGTAAACATTCAAGGGACGCGGGGCCATCAGGGATCAAAGCACATACTCGTGCCAGGCAAAATGATAAAATGTCAAGTTCTGACTGCCGTACAGCCACCCCATTACATTGATGATTCATAGAGAAACAATACAAATAGCCATGTTAAGTCTGAGCTGCTGCCAGGTTGGAATATTTAAGACAAGCCTGTACTATATCTACCGCCTGCTCACTTTATTCCATTCGATAGAATCATTAAGACCCTCTTTGTCAGCCTTCTCAGAATAAATCCAGCGTGCTTCTTTTTTGGCAAGTATTGCATCTAGGTTGTGTGTGTTACCCATCACCTTCTCTAGTACTGTCCAGTGCAAATCACTAGGCCCGTGGTTTCTTTCTATGAAATGTTGGACCAGACGTGTGGCGAGTTTTCTCGCTCGGATGGTACTAAGGTGCTCCTGAATGCGCACTTTCACTTTACGTGTAGTGAGGCCTATGTAGTGCAACCCGCACGTACAGGTAATCCTATAGATAACGTGTGTGGTGTTACAGTTACAGTTACTGAATTTGGTCAGATACCACGTTTTGCCATTGTGTAGTTTAACTTCTTTGGTTGCAGTGGTCAGTGGACATACAGAGCAGCCACCACAGGGGTAGTGACCCGCCGGGATAGAGTTGGTCTGAGGGTTACTGGTTGTCGTCCTTGTATGTACCAATTTGTCGCGCAGGTTTGCTGCCCTTTTGAATGCAAAGCGCGGGACTGGCATCTTATCATTAGGAGTATCCAGTAGATTCCAGTTTTTCCGGATGATTTGTCTGATCTTGGTGGAAAGTGGGTCAAAAGTGGTTACCACAGGTACACAAGGTTGATTGGTTTTTACATTGCGTTCAAGAAGGGCATCACGGGGGGTGTTGAGGGCTCTTTTTCTTGCGTGTTTGATGACTTTATTGGGGTATTGTCTTTGTTTGAGTCTGTCGACCAGACCAGCGGACTGGTCTACATACGCCTCGGTGGAGGAGCAGTTTCTGCGGTACCGGAGAAACTGACCCACCGGCAGATTGTCCCTCAGTGCACGCGGGTGGAACGAGTGGTAATGAAGAAGAGAGTTTCGATCCGGGCTACTTCCGCGTCCCAATCCACGTTTGGATTGCGAGACGTCGGAAGCGCCGGAGGGACTCGGCAGTGGTATGTTAAAGCGAGGAGCGTTGGCTCCGCGTCCCGGTCCATGCGCGTCAATTACGAATCTGGTAGGCGCGCACCCCCCGGGCATTTCACTCGAGTGGGATATGTTTGTGCGCTTTCCCCGCATACTGAGTGAGTATAGAAGGTGAGCGGAAGCTCCGTGTAACTGTTGTAAGGGGAGGGAGTCAACAACCCACAAGGCGACACAATTTTCATGTAGCGTCACTACTCACCGACCTGACAATGGTTGTGGATTTTGCCAAACCGACTTATAACAGCTATTTGTAGGTACACTATATGCAACCTGTTTGCGCAAGCAGCAACATGTGAATAATGAATGAGATCGAATACTCTGAGATACATGAAACGGGCGAATTATGTCTCTCTATGCAGGTGACTCACCTTGAGGAGTCTCCAAGACGGTTTCGTGATCAGCTGACACGCCGTCCTAGTTGATGCTCGCCGGTATTCCCAGTGTTTGCGAGCACAAGGTAATAGCCAAGGGTATGAGTGTGAGATATATTTAGACTCCCACTGGTTCATCACCTTACCACAGCTGTGTTCTGTTGTTTTTATGTATGTATGTGCACAGGTTTCCAAATGGAGGATTATGAATAAGAGACCCAACCATTTGCCCTGATGAAATTGCCAATGACAAGGCAATGAAACATGTTGGTCCAATTACAACATCAAATGGTATCAATTTAACAATTTTTTTAAACAGTGCAGTTTGGCAGCACCAGAATAAAATTGATTCAGCCAGCCAAACCACACTATTTTATATATATTTTTATGTTTTGTTGGTGTTGGGTGTAGGTACTTGTTAGTTTTGAACACATATTTCTATCCTACTAGGTTGTGTATTTGTACACTTCCTTCTTGTTTCTCTATCTTGTTTTGTGCACATCTTCTTTTGCACATTTTCATCCTCCCTGCAAGGAAAGCAACCGATGATGAGAAGTGGGTAAACCGGACATACATAAACCGGGAACCCCCTCGGGTGTTACGTCCGTGAGGTGCTTTCCTTGCTTTCACACATATTTTCTTTATGTGTTGTATCCTGTGCACAGTGGTTTTGGTATGTTTGAACGCATGTCTGGACCTGTAACGCAGCACTGACCTGATCTGGCCACTTGGTGTGTGGACGGGAGGCATGACCCCGTAAGTTACTGAGTCTGAGATTCATTACATGCAGGCTAAGAGGGCTTCTTGTCCCACACACCTTGATCAAGAGGCTCCATCAGATCGGAATCCAAGAGGAAGCCCTTAAATGGATCCTATTCTTTCTCACAGGAAGAACACAGAGAATCCGCCTTCCTCCATTCACCTCGGAGCCCTAGAACATCATCTGCGGTGTCTCTCGAAGTTCATCACTCAGATCCACTCTGTTCAACGCCTACATGACCCCCCCGCCCCCCGGCCAACAACATCAGAAACCACAGACTGAACATCATCACCTGTACAGAGGACACCCAGCTCATCCTCTCGCTCTCTGAAGACCCATCCACCATGAAGGCCAACTTCCACCTGTGCATGACCAGCATTGCAAACTGGATGCAAAACAGCTGCCTCAAGCTCAACACTGACAAGACGGAAGTGCTGATCTTTGGGAACAACACCTCCCTGTGGAACAACTTTTGTTGGCCTGTTGAACTGGGACCCTCTCCCACCTCCACGGACCAGTCCCGAAACCTCAGCCTCATCTTGAACAGCAAACTCACCATGAAGATCCAGAACAACGCTGTCTCCTCCGTCTACTTCCTAACCCTATGGATGCTCCAAAAGACCTTCAATTGGCTTCCAGTCACCACCAGACGCACCGTCACTCAAGCCCTCATCACCAGCCGCTTGATCTACAGCAACACACTCTGCAGAAATTACCAAACAGCTCCTGAAAAGACTGCAGACCATTCAGATCTCAGCAGCCAGACTCATCCTCGACCTCCCTAGACTGACCCACATCAACCCTCACCTCAAGAAACTCCACTGGCTCCCCGTCCACAAGAAATGCCAGTTCAAGATTCTGACCCATGCCTACAGAGCCCTGCACACCCAAGGACCAGTATACATCAACCACCGCCTGAGCTTCCACTAACCCTCCAGACTCCTACATTACGCCTCCCTCTCCCTTGCTCATATCCCCCACATCCACCAAAGTGAAAGTAGAGGGCGCCCCTTCTCCACCTCGCCGTGAAGTCCTAGAACAGCCTCCGCCTCCATTTCCAGATCTCACTCTCTCTTCAGAAATTCAGAAGGGGGTTCAGGATCTGGCTGTTCCACTGATGCCGCCCTTACAGCTTGGCCCTCAGCGCCAGGATACCCTCACGGGTTATTGCTGAATTATTTAAATCCTGATTGATTGATTACATCGGAAAAGTCAATTTATATCTGTTATGCAGTTTAGTTGGATACTTAAGGACCTAAAAAACATGGCCATGTGCCATGCTGTTACTTAAATTCTATGCAACTATTCTTGCCTTTCAACCTGACACGTAAACAGAGACTAGTGGCCAAAACAATGCTACTTTCACAATGTTACACATTGAGAAATTAGAAAAACTGCCTTTCACAGTGGCTGAAACACCCTCTGCAGTGTGGTTAATACATGGCGTAATATCTTTGCCAATTTCAACATTACAGTTTACATCCTGCATGAAACATTTCCCGGTAGGTAGATATGAAGCTCTGGGATCGAGCTTTAACCACGAGTTGTGATCACTTATGATTACTGATGTGAACAGGCAGACAGAGAGATATTACTTACTGGAAATGAATGTGATTCTTCTGTCAGCCATTCCGTTGTTTGTTAACACATTACCATTCACAGAGTATGCAATCCTTTCATAGCTAATGTGTTCTGTTTTCTAAAAGGAATACAAGTCCCTTCAATTCTTCCCCTCATTATTGTCCTTTCCAGTGGGAGTTATTTGATGTTAGCGACACCCTCTGCAGTGTGGTTAATACATGGCGTAATATCTTTGCCAATTTCAACATTACAGTTTACATCCTGCATGAAACATTTCCCGGTAGGTAGATATGAAGCTCTGGGATCGAGCTTTAACCACGAGTTGTGATCACTTATGATTACTGATGTGAACAGGCAGACAGAGAGATATTACTTACTGGAAATGAATGTGATTCTTCTGTCAGCCATTCCGTTGTTTGTTAACACATTACCATTCACAGAGTATGCAATCCTTTCATAGCTAATGTGGCCTGTTTTCTAAAAGGAATACAAGTCCCTTCAATTCTTCCCCTCATTATTGTCCTTTCCAGTGGGAGTTATTTGATGTTAGCGACCAAGATTGTTGCGGCATGAATGCTGGAATCCCTTATGTCCTTTCTGTTTCCCAATAAGGTGCTTTTCCATCCAATGCATGAGGTTTCTGATATTTTGTTATGGCCTTCAATTCCAACTTTGAAGGCAGATTTCAACAAGCTAAGCCGACTTAAAGCCTTATTGTTTCAAAAAGCTGTGGCATTAACATCTATATGAGAAATCTTTGAACTGCAGGTTGCAAGGTCATCCAGCGAAATACAGTCACTTTTAAGCACAAATCTCCCACTGCATTTTGTTAAGCTTGGAACAAATCTTTAACGCATGAGGTTTCTGATATTTCGTTATGGCCTTCAATTCCAACTTTGAAAGCAGATTTCAACATGATAAGCCGACTCAAAGCCTTATTGTTTCAAAAAAGATGTGGCATTAACATCTGCCCGAAAACCTTTGAACTGCAGGTTGCAAGGTCATCCTGCGAAATACAATCACATTTAAGTACAAACCTCCCAGTGCATTTTGGCGAGCTTGTGTAACGAATCTTTAATGCTTCCAATACTGTTAGTATAGCACACTTTTTAAAATCAGTAGGTACTGGCTTAGTCAGTACCTAGCAGAAAATCTTTGGAGTGATACCATCTTTTACACATTCCCTGTTTTCAAGTGTTTTCCGGGGGATACCCTTGGTTTTATACCTCATCTGTGGCATTTTGGTTCTATTTTTGTTACTCCACAATTGATGTTCCATTCTGAAACCCAGTGGTAATGGAACTACCACGGGCCCAGCTGTGCCATGAACGCATGATACGATTCTTTGGAGTCCCTCTACTCCAGGAACTGAACACTGACTGGTCATTGCCATTTGGACCCGCCTGGTTTACATGCATACAACCTGTGTTTCATTACCTGTGGTGTCCTTTCGAGTGGTCACTTGATGTTTGCCTTTCGCTGCAAATACCTGTTTCTTTGGACATGAACCATTTGATAAGTACGATAACGACCCATTTTCGCAGTTGTCCAATGAACTTGCAACTGCTTCAAGATGCATAGTATGAGCTACTCTCTACTGGGGAAATAAGTGCTTCAGCACCTGGACTTCCGAACTCCGGCTTTAATAACACAGATGCAGGACAACAGACTATTTCCTCAGCATTGGCTTATACGAGGATCATGTCTGTTCTCTGGAGCTTTTGAATGGAGCTATTGAGAAATCATTGTCTGCTGAGACTAAATCTGTTCTGGCTTCACTAAACATTGATCTTGTAGAAGAAATCTTGGGTGCCCCTGGCTCAACCTAACTTGGTCCCCTTTTCAAAATTTCCATGCTCCATTTTCATTATGCCTATAACTCTTAATAGTATCCTTATAGCATCGCATTGACATTTTGCTTGTGATCTCTATTATTTTGTTAATCACTAAGTTACTCACCCACCCAAGGAGGGATGTAAGGTGTTCCTTTTGGATCCACTTTGGTTTCCTCCTAATTTTGCATATTAGATGTTTTATGTTGCCTTTGGTCTGCACAGGCACACATAATACATTTGTTTTCAAAACATTTTAGGAATATGCTGTAGATGTTGTTTGTTATTCAGTGAATCTTCCTGGGAGTCCGTCTGCAAATTTTGTACAAGGTTGTGTGGAAAACATAACAAGACAGTGTACTGTTTTTGCTGCTTGTTTCAGCAACAGCTCCTACCAATCTAGCCATAACACAATAGCACAGTTTTCCAACACAGTAGTTTTGATTGTATAAACTGTGTCTCATCCCCTTGGGGGCACAGAGGAGAATATCGGCAGAGAAACCTGCCTGGGACAAACACACCTAGACCGTGACATGCATTCTTGCATAAATTGAGTGTTCACTCATGATGCGGACCACCGAAATGCATACACAAGGTATGGGTCTGTAGCCAATAGCAGTAATCACTTATATATTCCTGTGCTCGCACAGTAAGGGTAGGCCTAGACAGATAGATAATTTGCCATGGTGGGATGTTTATTTTATACAGCCTGTTAGTATTGCAAATAACTTTGTTTAGTTTCATCTGCCTAGTAATCACAGCAAAGTTGCTTCATAATAGACTATGATAGTTTCAATAAATGTATTGTAAACTTTATTCAGGTCTTTCTAATGTCTACTACAGGCATGCATAAGTGAGTGATGAAAGGTGAGGATCTGGTTTCACGGAGGATCAGGCTCTAGGTTGGCAAAATCACCTGCTACTCTGGGAAGATTAGGAGTTCTGGTGAAGCACTGTGAGCTAGCCAGATATGTGGCCCTACAGATACTGATGTTGTAAACAGACTCAGTCCCTACATTCTGACATCCTGTCATCCCAAAGCACAGTTCTGTTTTACCAGCAGAATCCTTGCAACAATAAACTAGGACCATAATAAATGGATTTGATAGCATGTGCTGCTCTCAATGAACAGTGCACCCCCCCCCCCCAAGAAGGTTCGGACTGCAAGTGTGTGTCCTGGCACACCATTGCTTGTCTTGCCACTCTCGTTCTTGCAGTAGCACAGATCTACAATTCGAAAACTGAAAAAAGTATTCAAGTTGGCTCATTCTTTCTTCACAATAAAGTAGGCAAGATGGCGGATGCACTCGCATCCGAGTGAGCAGCTGACCCGTGCTCGCAAATGGATCGTCTCTCACCTACCGCATTTACAGTTTTCCCTTGACAATCTACCTGGCTGGGTGTTTCTTGAAGCAGAAAGAGCCCCCGTTCTGTTAGTATCGGAGGCGCGGGCGGGCGGCCGTCTTACCCTGTTATGCGGCTCGATCTGCAGTGCTTCTACCGCTGAGTGCTGTCTGCGGCTTGGCGTTCTGGGGTCGTCTCCTCGGACAGGCTTCTGGGGTGGAACCGGGCTCACAACCTTTCTGACTCCCTCGGAGAACTCCGGAATCTCCGGCTGGCGATACAACAGGACCAGTGCTTCACATTGGTGGAGGGAAGGAGACGTTGTGTGGCAATGGCTCCCAAGAACCCGAACTCTGACTCAACATCAAAAACCTCCAAACCTAAGACTCGGGCAGTAACGGCAGCTATGATAACAGTGACCATGGACATCAATGAACAGTCTGAAGATGCCTAGCCCGCTGCTTCAGACCCCTCTAATGCAGCTGTGCCAGCCCCAGCCATTAAACATACAGCCATGGTGCATGCTGGAACTGGTAGTTCTGGAGCAATTCTGAAAATACCTGGCATGTTTCGGAAAAAGAGCGTAATTATCGCAGACGACAGACAAGAAATTGGTTTAGCTCTTGACTCTTTGCAGACGCAGCCTCTCACTCATAAACCAGTACCGGCTGGCAATACAGATGGCAAACATCCAGGGGCTATTAAGGATACAATTTCCCTAACTCAAACAGAGTTAGGCGTTCAACATACTGAGCCCAACGAGGCGCTTTCCCAGAGGGTTGATCCGGATCCAACACAGGGCTGCTCTCCCCTGCTAATATTGCTCCATTAAGCGCTCAAGCAGACTCACAAAGTATGCATCCTTCTACTCAGTGTCAGGAGCTACCTGAATCAATAGGAGACACAGAATCAATTGACTCGGCAGGAAATTTCTATTCAATGTCGGATTTGTCCAATGCACTGGAGCTAGAGAGTTTGGAAGGAGAAGGGGAAGGTGACTGGAGAGATGACCTAAGTGCCATTTGTTCGGCGCAAGATGGGCGGGACTCACTAACCGAAGAGGATGGAGACAATGAGACATCGCCCTCTGCCAGAATAGAGTGGGGAGCCGAAGAGACTACTGCCCGTAAAGCTCTGGCCGCTAATAATAGGGCTACCTATCCAGACCCCGGGTACCTGAAAATCAAGGCTCACCTATATTAACGGCTACAACCGGAACTATCGCAGGGACCCAGCTTGAAATCACCCAAAAGCCTCAAATGCCCGAAACGCCTGAAATTACAATAGGCATGCTCTATCAGGTTATGCTCCAACATCGAGAGGAAACCAAATCAGAGAATTTGCGTACACAAGGTGCGGTGCGTAAACTCCAAAATAACTTGAAGCGAGTGGCTAAAACCTGTAATGAAACTTCAGCAAGGGTACTCAAGGCAGAGGGTAGGTTTTCAGCAATCGAGGATGTGATGACACATCATAAGTCACAACTTTCGTCACTAGAAACCTTGAGAGAAGATATTAACTAGAAGCTGGTGGACCTAGAAAATAGATCACGATGCAATAACCTGCTAATCCTGGGTATTCCTGAGGGTAGCGAGGGGTCCAATATCAGGCAGTTTGTCATTGATCTTTTCACAGAAGCTTTTCCAGAGTTACCTCAGTGGCAGTGGGACCTCGAAATCCAAAGAGCTCATAGATTCCCCTTCCAATTGAGAAAAGATCCCAGGGGAGCCTCAAATGCAATGCCAAGGGCAATATTATTTTGCTTGAATAACTTTCTCGCACGAGAGGCACTCTACGATCTGGCCAGACCAGATCGAAAACGAAAGGGGAATGGAGTGGAATTCTTCGTTCGTCCGGACTATTGTCATGCCACAGTCCAACTCCGCTGGCAGTTTCGGAAACTTATTCCAGCCTTTCAAGCCAAGGGAGCTCAGGCTTTTCTACTTAACCCCTCAAAACTTAAAATAATACATAAAGAGAGAACCTACTTCCTAACTTTGGAGAGTGCGGCAAAAGACTTACTGCTGACCATGTAACTTCTGTCTCTTTTTGATGTCTTTAATTTCGACTTAATTTTGACTTAATAGCATAGCATACTGAATCTATATTTTTCAGAAAAGTCTTACTTGGTAACTAGATTACTAGATTAGCCTCCTTTATCTTATTTTTGATTGCTCATAATTTTTTCCTTTATTGAGGGGGACTTAGCCAATTTGTAGGTAGATGGAAAATGATCAGCGAGACGCATGATCCTTCTCAGTCCATAACTTTGGGGACTTCTTAGTCCCTTTGCCTTCTTTTTGGGTGGGGGTAGGGTTGGGCGGGGGGGAGGGTGGGCACCAGAGGATGGAGGAGGGGGCACGGAGGTGGGGCAAGCATCTACAGAATCATTTCTTCTAGTATAGGCATTGTATTTGAAGCTTTCTGTAATTTTCTCTATTTTTCCCCAGAGGGAAGGGTTCTAAGAATTACTTTACGCATAGACAATCTGTGTGCTCGGCAGTCTATTAGTCAATTAAAAATCTCAAATGGGTCAACTTAGAATCTGTTCTTGGAATGTGTGCGGATTGAACAACAAAAATGAGAGAGGGATATGTGCTCAAATTATACAGAGTATGAGGCTAGATCTATTGTGTCTGCAGGAGACACACCTGACATGGAATAATAGGCGATGGCTTGATGAGCTGGGTTTGCAAGTACTGGGATGCATTCGCCAAGGTACCACCACAAGGGGAGTGGCTATTCTCATGAAAAGAGGTAGGGGGATCTGTAAACGCATTAAAGCTGACCAATATGGCAGATGGGTCATAGCGGAGATTTCTATAGGAAGCAATCTTTGGACTATCTGTTCAATCTATGGTCCAAATTCTGATGATGCAGACATTATCAACTTTCTTAGCATAGAATTAGCTGGTTGGCCTGCACCTTTATTACTCTGCGGAGACTTTAATATACATCTTGAGGGAGATTTTGATATTTGCTTTGATCGATCTGATTTGCTATATGCAGGGCTGAAGAAAAAGACTTTTAAAGCTTTTAAGGGCATAGTAATTGATTTTGGTTTATTTGATGTTGGTTTTCTGAAAAGTACTATCTTGCCGGGCTATACTTTCTTTTCAGCCCCTCACCAGAAATTTGTACATTTGGATTATTTTTTGTTACTTCTAGCCTCATTGGGAAAATCAGGTATGAAATCTCCCCCCGTATAATATCGGATCACAATCCCATACTGATAGAGGTTAAGACAGAAATAGATACTATTCCTAATATCACTTCATGGTCATTTGAGCAAAAGTTATTGGCAGACCCTCAATATATTCAGCATATGAATAATTGGATAAAAGAATGTTTTGAATTTCATCGAGGGTCTGCATCAACGCAAACTGTGTGGGACGCTTTCAAAGCAGCAGTACGCGGGGAGACGCTGTCTTTTTCAATTAACAAGCAAAAAATCGCTCGGGACACACTCGCTATCTATTATACATCAGTGCAGGAGTGGGAAACTAAATTAATTCTAGCCATCAATGCCTCACAAGATATTGAGCATATCAAAGCCACCCTAGCCATACATATATCTAGATTGTATGAGATCTTCGCTACAAGGTTAGCCGAACAGGTCGCAACTTTCCGCTCTCAAATCTATGAGGTCGGAGAAATGTCAGGGAGGATTCTTGCTAAAAAAAGAAGGCAAAAGGAAGTACTTAACTCCGTAAATGAGATTCAGGACGAAACAGGTCAAATTCATCAAAACCCTGGGGAAATCTTAGAGGTTTTCCGCCTATTTTACAGCAAATTATACACAGAGGAAATCTCAGCTTACTCATTCAAAACTGTGTAAAACTTCTGTGGTCCAGGCAACATCTCTAAATTAACGCCTCCACAAGCGGCGGCACTTGACTTAGAAATCACATGGGAAGAGCTAGAGACAGCCATCCTCTCCCTCGAGGTAGGTAAGGCGATGGGGCCGGATGGTATCCCGTTATAGAGTATTTAGGCATGTTTTGAAACAAGATCTATTAGTAACCTTTTTAGAAGCGCAAAAAGGGGTAGCTCCAGTATCTTGGAGGCACTCGATCATCATGGCCTTTCTTAAAAATGACAAACCCCCCCTTTCTCCCTCATCCTTCAGGCCTATATCACTGATCAATGCGGATAGAAAGGTCTTCTCAAAGATTCTGGCCTCTCGCCTCTCGGGTATAATATCGACAATTGTATCACCATGGCAACATGGTTTTATTCCGCATAGAGATACTTCCGAGCACGTTAGGCGTGAGATCGCGCTGATGGATTGGGCTCAGGGGACAAAAACTGAAATTGGCATTACCCTGTTAGATGCCGAGAAGGCAATCGTCAGGGTAGCCTGGCCGTTTCTCTGGGATATGCTAGCTCTGAAAGGCCTTGGCCCTCAGATGATTCTAGCTTTAAAAATCACTCTACGTTCTACCTATTTCATGCGTGAAAATTGGTACAAATAAATCTGCCTGTTTTTCTATTCTAAGAGGTACCCGTCAAGGATGCCCGTCGTCACCACTTCTGTTCACTTTATCCATACTAATATAATAAAGAGAGAGCCTAAACCTTTGAGGCGGGTAATCTCAGGAACCACAGCACTAATCACAACACCGAAAACAGCGTTGGAAAGGGCAGTTGCAGCAGAAGGACATAGGCTATGCAGACGCACACCATATACATTTAAAAGGTAAAAGAACTGTGCTAGCAAAGTAGTCCCTTGTGGGCGTGTCTGCGTTGTGCTGTGGGAGTGTGCTGGGGGCGTGATAAACGCTGGGGGCATGTGGTACGTTCCGCCCTTCATGCCATGTCTCATATTGTGTGCTAATCCCACCCTGATCCCTTTAAATCCCCCTGCACCCCATAATCATAACCCACCCTTACTCCTTAAAATACCCCAACAACCTTAAACACTAACCCATCTTAACCCTATGATATATATACCCCGTACCCAAAACCCAAACCTATCCCTAAACCCTAAAAATACCCCTGTACTCCAAAACCCAAACCTAGCCCTGAACCCTATAAATACCCCTGTACCTCAAAACCCAAACCTACCCCTGAACCCTAAAAATACCACTGTACCCCAAAACCCAAACCTAGCCCTGAACCCTAAAAATACCACTGTACCCCTGAGGTTCCGTGACTATCGTAAGTGGTGCTTTCGACTCGCACGAATATGGTCGAGTCTGGTATCTATGAACCGCAAATGACGAGTTTAGTAAGTGTGCGCAGTTTCGCTGTGCTAGCTTAAACCGTTCGTTTGTTATGTGGGTTTTTCATCTGTACCCACGGGTTCCATCTTAGATACGGCATCCATTTTGTCTCTTGCCCTCAAGTAGCCAGCGAACGGACGCTGTCCGCTTCGCGACCCTGGGACTCCCAAGATATTTGCGGAAGACACATGTTCTTTGTAAGTGTCTTTATGACGAGGGGGATGTTACTGTAAGGTAGATGGCGCCGCTCAAGGCTCATCTTGCCGCACGGACTTATTGTCTCAGCCGTGCATCTCATTAGGCACGTCCCTTTGATGCCTGTATCTCGTGTTTCCCGATACCTCCCCTTTTACACCCTTTCCGATCTCCCCACTGTCTCCGTCTTCCTCTGCACCTGTCTTTGTTCCTACTTCGATCTGTTTTACTGCTGATTGGAATGCACTAATGTTGGGAAGATGGGTTTTTACAGTTGGGAACCGCCAAATGTTTCCGCACTTATGTTCCGGACCTCATGTGTTTCAAAGTGACCAAAGCGACCCCTCTGGGGGATGATGGTGGGAACCGGGTTGTAAACTTTTGTGTACCATGTTGTCCTATGGGTAAAAACTGTATAAAAGGAGCGATCCACAAAACCAATTTGAAGCAGTCTCCCCAAGTTGCACGTGGTGTACTTGTCGTGACTTCTGTGTTCCCTGCAGTAAATAAACCTTGAATCTTTGACGCCGAAGGAAGTGTCCCGTGTCTCTGTGATTCGTACGCCGGAGCAGGTTACCCACGAAGGTTTCAGGTGTTGTGCCCTGGCACCGCTGGGTCTTACAGAACCCAGTCCTTCAGTTGGCGCCCAACGTGGGGCTGCATCAGTGGTACCGGTCCAAGCCCGACGATCGTGAGGAACTTCGTGTGAAATCTCCGAGGGAAGGTGCACTCCGCTTCATCGATCCAGTTGTCGAAATAAGTGGCCCGAAGACTTTTCCCGCGAAGATTCCCGCCTCCGGACGGCTGCGACGGACTGCTGCCCTGACTGTAGACCTGTTTTGGCGCCTGGCGTAGACCTTGGTATAGCGAGACGATAGACGGGCCTTCCTGGTGACGCCATTGATCTTTGAGTTAAGTATTTGTGGGTCGCTCCCAGAGTTCTTGGTTGTTGACACTTTAGCGAGTGTTTTTGTTGTTTAACGCTGTGTGAGTGTTTTTGTCGGTGACACTTCGCTAGCGTACTTTGTTGTGTTGTTTGACGACTGCAGCCGCCAAAAACCGAGGGTTTTGTTCTTTGCTGGGACTTGGTAAATCCCGTAACCCTTGAAGTTTGTGAAACTCGGCTAGTGTGCAAGATGCCTGGTCGTAGTACTTTGTTTAGTTGTTTCAGACCTTGTGGTACGGATTCCCGACTGGAGGACTCGTGTCCGATACCTCCGGTTGGAACTCCCACTTATGAACTATATAGTAAACATGGACTAGGTCCGATTACCTTTAATGATTATTGGATTATATATACAAAGAAGGACGGCGACCTTCGTTGGCCACCTCATGGTAGCTTCGAGGCCCCGATCTTAGATAATCTAGAAATTAAATTGTTCGAACGAAAATCAAGGCCGGCCATGTTTGATGCCTTTCGGTTGTGGCGCAAAGAAGCCAGACAGAAAGAAATCAGACAAAATAAACGTAATCATCGAGATAATGTTGCTACTATAGTAAAGAAAGCAGAGCAATTTCAGCATGATAAGGAGGTTAAGGATAAGGAAGTGTTTGACAGACTACAGCGTATGACTGTAGATAAATGTTATCATGCTTTGCCTACGGAGTCGGAAAAGAAGGAAGAGCCAGTTGAGGATCATTTTATGTCTTATCTCATGAAGTCGCCACCTCCGTACGTACAGGGTACCGCAGCTGCAGCTCCTGTGGTTCCTGCCGTACCTATTCTTCCGCCTATTCTTCTTCCGCCTGTTCCTCAGCCTGTTCCTCAACCTGCACCTGCTCTTCCGACTGTTCCTGCTCCTTTGCCTGTTTTTATTCCTACTGCTCCTCCACTTCCACATACTCCTGCTGCTGCTACTGCTCCTGTTTTGTTAACTCCTGCTGTTTCTACTGTTTCTACTCCTTCTCTTGTTAGTCCTGTATCGTATGCTTCTCCTTCTACTCGTTCTCGTAATTCTCCTCTTGCGGCTAGCTTCTTTCATTCGCTCGGGCCTGTTCATGGGTCCGCTGGTTCTGATGGTCCTCAGAGACGTAGTCAGCTTCCTGGAAACAGAGAACGCGTTGCGCTATATAATATGGCGATGGGTTGGATGGTAAACCCTCTTAGAAATCCACCTCGTGTTGTCCTTGAAACGTTCTGTCAGTTTAATATACCAACCCAGAGATATGTGTTTAATGAAATGTGCAAGTTCCTTCATGATCAGATAGTGGCCGATGCGCCTGACGAGGTGCTGACCGCCCTGTCTGAGCTTCAGCTTCAGTTCGCAAATGGACTGATAGTAGATACTAACGTTCGACGTGCTATTGAGCGGTTGCTATCTCTTCGCCCCGCTCCGATCCCTCATGCATTGTTTATCGAGGATATTGAAAGACTGCCAGATGAGTCTGGTCAGTTTCCCATGCGTGAAGTTCCACCAGTGTGGATGCCAGGTGATGCTACAGCTAATCCTGTTATTCCCCCGCATTTCCAGAGAGTATGGATACATCTCCCATGGAAAAGATCGGAAGTGTTACAGGTGAAGCAATCTTTGCCTGACCCTCGCAAAAATCCTGCAGGGTATTACAAAGAATTATCGCAGCTCGTAGATGCTACGGTAATGAATCTTGCCGATATCGATATGTTGTTTGGCAATGTTGTACCGCAACCGGTATGGGCTAAGATTCGTCAGGAAAATCACGCGACCGAGCTAGGTGGTGATTGGACGGCCATCGTAGCGGCAGATGGGTTGCAAGTTGGTGGTGCTAAGCCTGAACAGTTGATTGCTGCCCTTCCCCAAAGAATAATTACATTAATGAAAACGCTTATGCCAGCTATGAAGGTCAATTGGGATAAATTGTCAGCTTGCAAGCAAAAGAAAGATGAGAGTGTTTCCGACTTCTTTACGAGGTTCGAGGAAGCATTCATTGACCATAGTGGGCAGGATATGGGTACCGAGGGTGGACAGAGATTGTTTGTGGATAAATTTGTTTCGAACTTACTGCCCGATTTGAGCAATAAATTAAAGAATTCGGAAAGTGCATGGGCCGTTTCTACCTCTGCTCAGATATTGGCTACGGCACAATACTATGAGAATAGAGAGAAAGAAGAGAGCGACCGTGCTGATAAAAAGACGAAAGAGCTAAAAACTAAAGTGTTGCTTCAACAAGCATATCCTCCGCGTTCGAATCAGAATGCACCCCAGCAGAATAGATCGCAGTCGCAATCGAATCGATCGCAGCCACGTAATGATTCCTCCTCCCAGAGATCATCGTTGGGGTACAATCAATGTGCTTATTGTAGACAAGAGGGACATATTAAGTTCAATTGCCCTGTTTTGAATGAACGTAATAGTGGTAACTCATCTAGAGGAGGTCGTGGTGGTTCGCAGCAGGCATCACGTGGTAGAGGTCGTGGTACTCAGAACGATCGCTCAGATAACTCATCTAATTCTAATAATTGTTTTGATCAACGTGGATCGTCGCAAGGGCGATCTGCGCAGTATAATGTAGACGATTATTACGTCGATCAGGGGACTGACGACAGTAATTACTAGGACAGCCAAAGACAAGGAGAGGGAGTGGTATCAGTTTCGGTTGATCAGAGAGGGCCTTACGTCGCAGTTGCTACATCGGGCGTCGTTGAGCCTTTTCTGTTGGACACTGGTGCAGCGAAAAGTTCTATTCAGCATTTGAAACTCCCTGGCGCACCTTTGTCTGGCTTAACAAATGTTTCCGTTGGATTCTCTGGCGCCCCCGTTAGCAATCCAGTTTCACGCCCTTTGCCCCTTAAAATTGGGCCACGTGAGCTAGAAGCTCCATTGATTCTAACCACAGGTTGTGGTGAAAATCTTTTGGGCCTGGATTTGCTTAAACGTCTGTACGCAACTTTGTATTGTTCTCCTGCAGGTGTAAAGCTTACGTTAGGAGAAAGGGTTGTCTCTCCCATGTACTTGTCTCTCGACAAGCTCCCACCGGAATTGAGTTCTCTTCCTGCGTCTTTGTGGGCAACGGGTCCGAATGACGTGGGCCTACTTGATATCTCGCCCTATGTTGTTCAGTTGAAATCTAATGTGCGTTTGCCACGTATTCCCCAGTATCGTATCTCCCTTGATGGTGAGCGAGCACTGTTGGCGAACATTTATGATCTGATCGAGAAAGATGTTATTGAAGAGACCCGGGGAAACGTGTGCAACAGCCCTGTGCTGCCTATTCTTAAACGTACTGATCCTTCAAAACCACCTGTTTATCGTTTTGTTATCGATTTACGGGAGGTGAATAAAATTGTGGTTCCTCAATTCCCTGTTGTGCCTGACATCACGTCGCTACTGACTCTGATTCCGGCTTCTGCATCGTGGTTTTCGGTGATTGATTTGAAAAATGCGTTTTTCAGCATCCCGATTGCCGAAGAGAGCAGGGACCTTTTCGGTTTCTCTCTCGGTGGACGTAGCTTCCGGTTCAAGCGCGCTCCTCAGGGCTACTGTGAAAGTCCATCGATTTACAGTCAAGCCTTGAAGGGTCAACTGGATGCGTTCCAATTGCCGGTCGGTGTGGCCTTAATCCAATACGTCGACGACTTATTGGTAGCTGCCGATACTCAGGACATTTGCAAAATTGCTACGGTGTCGTTGCTGCAACATCTCTGTGAGTTGAATCTCAAGGTGTCACCTACTAAACTCCAATATTGTTGTCAAGAAGTAACCTATCTAGGTCACTTATTGTCAAAGGAGGGAAGGAGGTTGACCCCAGAGAGAATTGCAGCGATTGCACGAATGGCTGTGCCAAAAACCCAAAGAGATGTACGTGCCTTTCTAGGTATCACGTCGTACTGCAGGCAATGGATTCCTAATTTTTCATTGCTAGCGTAACCATTGGTGGCTCTTACGTGCAAGGATATTACAACTCCTTTACCATGGACGGAAGAATGTCAGAAAAGTTTTTCTGAACTGCGTGATTCATTGTGTTCGGCTCCTGTGTTAGGTACTCCTGACTACAGTAAGCCGTTTACATTATATGTTCACGAGAGAGAAGGTTGTGCTTTGAGTGTCTTGACGCAACCTTTTGGTGGTAAGCAGCGTCCATGCGCATATTTTTCCTCGACTTTGGACCCAGTAGCTAGAGCATTGCCGAGTTGTTTGAGAGCAACTGCGGCAGCTGCGGTCTCCATCCGACAATCAGCAGGATTGGTCATGGATAATATGCTTACGGTGATGGTTCCGCATGCAGTCGATACCCTTTTGAATCGTACGAAAACTCAGCACTTGACGAGTGCGAGGTTGTCTGGGTAAGAGTTGACGTTGTTGGCAAGCCACATTCAGATAAAACGTTGTAATGTTCTGAACCCGGCAACTTTGTTACCAATTAGCACAGAGTCAGATGAAGTAGCAGAACATGATTGCTACTTGAGGACTGAAGAGGAAACAAAAGGTCGAGTGGACCTTAAAAACACCCCATTGGAAGATCCGGATGGCACCCTGTATGTGGATGGGTCATGTTTTAAGTTGCCGAATGGCGATGTGACTACTGCTTATGCTGTTGTAACGTTGAATACGGTTGTTGAGACTGCAAGGTTGAATCAAAATTCTGCCCAAGCTGCAGAATTGATTGCTCTTACTAGAGCATGTGTGTTAGCGAAAGGGAAACGTGTGAATGTGTTTACTGACAGCCAGTACGCGTTTGGAGTTGCTCACAGCTTTGGACGATTGTGGAGAGAGAGAGGTTTCTTGACGTCGCATGGTACGAAGATTCAGCATGGCCAGCTTGTGAATGATCTTTTGGATGCATTGACGTTGCCTAAGCAAGTAGCGATTGTTAAATGTAGTGCGCACCGTAAGGTGACGGATGATGTTGGTCGTGGGAATGCGTTTGCAGACGAGATCGCTAAGGGGACTGCCCGGAACCTTAGCACTCGAATGTATGTGACGAGTTCGGTTAGGTGGCCTACAGAATCGAGTATGTGTGAGGACACTATCGAAAGTGTGAAAGAAATTCAGAATGAGGCCACCGAGACTGAAAAGGTGAAGTGGAAAGAAAGCACGGGAAAGTTGGATGCGAATGGTTGTTGGATTGATTTGTCGGATCAGAAAAGATGGTTGTTGCCTGATGCGTATGTGCTGGCCGTTGTGACAATGGCACATGGGTTAGCACATATCAGCGTGAAAAGTATTTGTAAATTGTTGTCTCCGGTATGGAAGAACGATGGTATCACGAAATGTGCTGAACGTTTGGTGAAGAATTGTATGGTGTGCATGATGTACAATCCTGGCAAAGGAACCCTAACTCCTCCTGGCAGTTTTGCTCCCCCTTCGTATCCCTTTGAGGTGATTCAATTGGACTTCATCCATATGGAGAGATGCAACAACCTGAAATACGTTTTAGTGGTGGTTTGCGCATTCTCTCGATGGATTGAGGCCTATCCTCTCAAAGACAATACTGCTTTGTCTACTGCGAAAATCCTACTGAAGGAATATTTTCCTCGGTATGGAATGCCTAGAGTCGTGTGGTCAGATAACGGAAGTGAGTTTGTGGGTAGTGTAATGAAGAGTGTGTGTAAGGGCCTTGGAATTAATCAGAAATTCCATAGCGCCAATCATCCCCAGTCAGCTGGTTTGGTTGAAGGGTACAACGGCACCCTTAAACTAAAGCTAGCGAAGATTCAGGCTACGACTGGTCTTTCGTGGCCTGACGCTTTACCTTTAGCATTACTGTCAACTAGGGCGACTGTACACTCCCGAGTAGGGCTTAGCCCCTATGAAATAGTGTTCGGCCGTCCTGCGAATGTGTGGGGGGTTCCTAGGCCAGGAATGTTTTTTGATCTTGAGTACCCAATGTTGATCGATTATTTACATGACTTGACTGCTAAACTGAGGTTAATTCACCAACAGGTTTACGACGCACTGCCGACACAGACGGAGGGTCCAGGCCACCAGCTCCAGCCCGGAGACTGGGTGGTGACGAGAAATTTTTCACGCAAAAACAACCTAGACCCGAGGTTCACCGGACCCTATCAAGTGCTCCTGGCCACGAGGACTGCCGTTCGTCTCGAGGGACGTAAGAATTGGGTGCATGCCACCCACACTAAACGAGTCCCTATTCCTTTGCCGGCAGACCCGTGGGTAAGGAGAGGCATTGCGTCAACGGAAACAGAAACATTGCCGGCGTTTGTACCTTTTAGCGACGCACAGCCTGTTGGAGAATCCGCAGCGCAGCAGAAAGACACTGTTGAACAATTAGCATCGAAAGACTCAAGACCAGAACACTCAACTGATCAGCAGGACGCTGTCTCTTCAACGGATCCTTTGTTTGACGAGCAGACACGTCCTGGGAAAACCCGATACTTTTTGCGATCTCGCACTAAGGACAAATTTAATATTTTGCTTTGTTGTATTGACAACTGCATAATCCCATTTTCCATGATCAGTTTTGAACCTTCGTATTATTGTAAATATTCTAGTATATATATATATATTGAGCTTCATTCCTTGTACTTTTTGCTTCCACAGCTGAGAGACTTTGTTTTCGCATATATACATATTGTGCATTGAAGGCCGTAGGGCCGCGCGCGTACTTCCTTCTGGATAGTAGGTCTTGACGATAGGTTAAAGACCGTCGGTTCCTGGGAACTCCTAGGGATTGACTATTGCTACACAGAACGAAGTGCGTCAAGAAACGTTGCGGACGGTCGTAGGGAATGGCATTCTCGAAGCTGAATGATTTGGAGGGAGCTCAGGTTCATCGATTCAAGCTGCAGCAACTCAGTTGTACCAAATGTTTCATATTCCAACTGTTTGAATTGTTTCTGACTGCTTCTGCACTTTTGGCGGGTGGGGTGTATTGTACGATGTCTTACTTCTTACCTTCTGCTACACCTACTCCTACTCCTGACCCTAAACTTACCTCTACTGTTTCTCCCCATTCCTTTCATGTGTTACCGGAACACGAGCAGGCTAGACGTGTAGAATTCCGCAATAATTCTTTCATTCAGCTCCTTCATCAGCATCAGTTAGTGGTTAACACTACTAATTGTTGGGTGTGTGGGTTGATGCCACATACTACGGATAAGGGAATTCCATATCTGGTGTTACCGTATAGTTCCCAAGGGTCAGCTCGAGCATTTCAAACAATGTTTCGAAGCGCACTGGGTTTCCATCCCATTCGAGAACCACGTTCCCCCTACTCTGGTCCTACCTCGTATCAAAAACCTTTGTCGATAGCAATAGAGGATTTAGATAGTGATATCTATGATCCCTCGCTTATTCCTGAAGAAGAGATACAAGCCTATAGGGTCCTAAGTAGAGGTGAATATAGTGCGTTCACTAGCGAAAAGCAGCTTAAAAGCTCGCCTCCGATATGGGTCGTACCCCACACTGGTAATTTTTGTCTCATAGGTCGTGGCCGACGATCGCAAGCCCGACTTGGAGCAAGTGCTTGCACTGAAAATTACATTCTGCCAATGGTCTCGTCCCCTGTGTTTCTGGCCGCCAAGGGTACATACTTTATCTGTTATGATCGTGCATACACATGGTTGCCCGCCGACTTCATGGGCTCATGTTTCATTGCAAATTTGTTGCCTCCGACGTTCACTGTAGATGCCGATTATCACAAAACTAGAGTTGTGAGAGGCGTAATTAGCGAAGAGGATACTGCCGGTCAAGAGGCAGGAGACTTTTTCAAGGGTTTCCTCCCGTTTTGGGGACCTATGGTTAATAGTAGGAACCTGAGACAGTTGACTCGAGTGGTAGAATCGACAGCTAATATTACTGCCAGTGCCCTTGGTAATATCACCACTGAACTTCAGGCGGAGAGACTTATGACGTTACAAAACCGTATGGTTTTAGATGTCATTTTAGCAGATCGAGGTGGGGTATGTAAGGTGATCCATTCGAGCTGCTGCATTTTTATTCCAGATAATGCTCCTACTGTCTATCAAGCCATCTCGAGGTTGCATAAGATCTCCGAATCCATACACGTGGATGTAGGGGATTGGACGTTACTTGAATGGTTTTGGGGCCTGATGTCGACTTGGGGTTGGAAAATTCTGATGATCATCGGAGTCGTTGTAGTGTTCCTGTTCACGTGTTGCCTTTGTGTGCAGTGTGGTCCTGCCTTATGTGGCCTCTGTGCTACAACGTGTATGAGACAGCCACCTGTTACCAAGGGGACTCGATTGGACAGAGCTATGCTACAGCAACATCTCGATGGTTTGATGAATATCGAATATGATTCCGACTAGTGCTTGCCTACATGAGGGCAAAAGGAGCGTCTGAGGTTCCGTGACTATCGTAAGTGGTGCTTTCGACTCGCACGAATATGGTCGAGTCTGGTATCTATGAACCGCAAATGACGAGTTTAGTAAGTGTGCGCAGTTTCGCTGTGCTAGCTTAAACCGTTCGTTTGTTATGTGGGTTTTTCATCTGTACCCACGGGTTCCATCTTAGATACGGCATCCATTTTGTCTCTTGCCCTCAAGTAGCCAGCGAACGGACGCTGTCCGCTTCGCGACCCTGGGACTCCCAAGATATTTGCGGAAGACACATGTTCTTTGTAAGTGTCTTTATGACGAGGGGGATGTTACTGTAAGGTAGATGGCGCCGCTCAAGGCTCATCTTGCCGCACGGACTTATTGTCTCAGCCGTGCATCTCATTAGGCACGTCCCTTTGATGCCTGTATCTCGTGTTTCCCGATACCTCCCCTTTTACACCCTTTCCGATCTCCCCACTGTCTCCGTCTTCCTCTGCACCTGTCTTTGTTCCTACTTCGATCTGTTTTACTGCTGATTGGAATGCACTAATGTTGGGAAGATGGGTTTTTACAGTTGGGAACCGCCAAATGTTTCCGCACTTATGTTCTGGACCTCATGTGTTTCAAAGTGACCAAAGCGACCCCTCTGGGGGATGATGGTGGGAACCGGGTTGTAAACTTTTGTGTACCATGTTGTCCTATGGGTAAAAACTGTATAAAAGGAGCGATCCACAAAACCAATTTGAAGCAGTCTCCCCAAGTTGCACGTGGTGTACTTGTCGTGACTTCTGTGTTCCCTGCAGTAAATAAACCTTGAATCTTTGACGCCGAAGGAAGTGTCCCGTGTCTCTGTGATTCGTACGCCGGAGCAGGTTACCCACGAAGGTTTCAGGTGTTGTGCCCTGGCACCGCTGGGTCTTACAGAACCCAGTCCTTCACCCCAAAACCCAAACCTACCCCTGAACCCTAAAATACCCCTGTACCCAAAAACCCAAACCTACCCCTGAACCCTTAACATACCCCTGTACCCCAAAACCCAAACCTAGCAGTGACCCCTAAAATAATCCTGTACCCCAAAACCCAAACCTACCCCTGAACCCTAAAATACCCCTGTACCCCAAAACCCAAACCTAGCCCTGAACCCTTAAAATACCCCTGTACCCCAAAATCCAAACCTACCCCATAACCCTAAAAATACCCCTATACCCCAAAACCCAAACCTAGCCCTGAACCCTAAAAATACCCCTATACCCCAAAACCCAAACCTAGCCCTAAACCCTAAAACTACCCCTGTACCCCATAACCCAAAACTATATCTGAACCCTTAAAATACCCAAACACTCCAAAACATATACCTCAGTACCCCAAAACATATACCCCTATACCCATACTTACCTTATCCCAAAAATATTTTTAGAAACCATGCTTTTACAATTCATGCATTTACAACGAATTTCGTTGTAAATGTATGCGTGGTAAAAGCATATAAAATGTAATGCCATGCGTTATAATGGCATTACAGAGTCATGGTACTTTCGTAATGAAAGTATGCGGAAAGAAAGTTGCAGAATAAAGGATGTTTACCCTCCCCCGGTAAGTACATTGGTGGCACGGCGGCCCACATTCTCCAGCAACATACTCATATTTTTTCACCACCCATTTGAAAAATACACAGGTCTCTCTCATTGATGTATGTAAACAAGAAGGAGTAGCACCAAAAGACCGGGTAGTGGTCTTAATGGAGAAGGGGGAAAGAATGAAGCTACAAGGAAGATGTTCCTTGTTTAGAAGACCCCTCACTCACCGACCTGGTCGTTTGACATGCTTCATCATCGGGGTCCCACCCGAATAGCCCAGTGCCATTCGGGTGTGCTGCGACACCTGAATTACAGTGGAGCGGGTAATTTTTGAGTGTAGTGCAAAAAAGAGATGATAAAAATTGGCGCAGTATACCTTCAATAAAACTTTAATCTGAAGGTACTGGACAATAATAAAAAGAAAGGCAAGATATTAGAGGAGGTTAAATTGACCAACTATATCTATGTGCGAAGTGCTTGGGTCTACATGATTCAACCTGTTGGCGGTATTCCCAGGTTTTCGTCAGGACCAGAAAAAGTGAAGTAAATTAAATAAATAGAAAATAAATGAAAGGACCTGGGCGGTGTGCACACGCTAAGATGCACCCAACCCTAAGCCCTCCGGACCTGGCTATAAGCTCACAGTCAGGCTGATGGACTCACAGAATATGGAGTCATTCAAAAAATACTCGTTAACCGAGTGGGCTTTGCCCCATAGGAACACGGGGACAGGCTGCAATTCCAAGTCTGTTGCGACCGGAAAGAGAGAGAGCCGGTACACCTAACCGGTCGCACCCGTGTCCTCGAGGATCTATGATGGTATGCGGAAAGAAAGTTGTGGAATAATGGGTGTTTACCCTCCCCCGGTAAGTACATTGGTGGCACGGCGGCCCACATCTCCAGCAACATACTCATATTTTTTCACCACCCATTTGAAAAATGCACAGGTCTCTCTTATTGATGGCCAGCACTGACATTCACTTTTAGACACACCTCCCGCCACAAGTTCTAGAATTGCGAACTTTAGAGCTGGAGAGCTACGTTCGAATCTCGGCATCAGCTCAACATCCTGTGATTCCAGGCAAATCGCTTTGTCTCCCCGTGCTTACCACAAATGAATGTGTTCTTCTGTAATGTAAATTGTGCTCATGCCATGTTGTCGATCTCACGCTATATAATATTGCAAGGAAAAATAAAGTAGGGAAACTCGAGTTCACACACTACTGAACGCGCACTCTTAAGTGCATCAGCAGTGCACTGTGAATCAGAGCGTTTAACAGGCCTGTCACAGATAAGAAATGCTATCAAAATGAAATCCTACAAAACAATATACTTCTGGCCGGCAGCAATTCATACCCGGACAATGTCGGGATGGACTGCTAGTATATAGATATTTTTTTGAATAGGTTGAATCAAGCAGAGGATATAGCGCCAGTAGTGGCTGCTCGGACTACCTATAGAGCTCTTGCTTATGCGGACAACATTGTTTTGACTACAACTAATATTCAGACGGCACTTCCTATATTAGAAGATTTGGCTAAACAGGTTGGAGCCTTTTCAGGTTACAAACTGAACATATTAAAAAAACTCAAACTTTATTTCTTGGCCAGAATCCTCCCACACAACTTAAGACGGTTGCTGTAGCAACATACTTGGGCATCAGAATTACATCATCAGTTTCTGACATCCCAGAACTAAATTTAAATGCTGCTATTGAAAAAGAAAATTCTACGCTAGAGCGCATTGACCATCTCCATCTATCCCTGTTCGGTCGGAATAACGTTTTAAAAATGATTATACTACCAAAGTTTCTTTATATGTTTCGGACAATCCCCCTCGAATTCCCCCTATCCTGCTTTAAACAATTAGAGAAAATGTCTGTAAGATTCTTGTGGGGCTATAAACAACACCGAAGATCATATAAGAAGATGATTCTACCAAAGTCTAGGGGGGGTGGGGAATCCCACATTTTTTGTATTATTATATAGCAGCAGTTTTACAGTATATTACCCCTCTAATTATTGGTGTAAAGGCACAAATCCCGCTGAGCCACTCTACCTCAATCAACGAATTTGCATTGGGAGAGGAGTGCCATGGCTGTCTAGTTAGAAATATAGAGCCAAGCTATTATAAAAAACCAAAATTAAAGACCCTGACAGCTGCCTATGGGGTATGGAAGATAATCAAACGTCATCTAGGGATTCAGAAAATCTTGTTATATACACCCCTTTCTTCATCATCCATCTTTCCTCCGGTTTTCCGAGATCATGCTGTAATCAGATGGCGTAATCATGGAATTTTCCTGGTAGAGGATCTTTGGCAGAATAATCAATTAAACACTTTTTTAGAACTTAGTAATAAGCACAACTTAACAACACTGGTTTACTTCAAATACCTCCAGATCCACAGTTTTTTTTACACTCTCCAGCCGCAGATCCGATCTGGGTTGTGCAGGATCCCTCCTATTGATAGTATGTTTTCTAAGAAATCAATAGGATATTACTATAATCTGCTGATCGCTGCATGTCCAGACGATCTGGATTCTCATTCTCTTAAATGGGCAGTAAAACTGGGTAGCAATAACATTCAGATACATGAATCCATTGCACTTGCTAATACCATTTTGATTACTGGGAGATCACGCACACAGCACTTTATGGCGCTATTTGATCTATATTATACGCCTCTAAAAATTTCTAAATGGGGGTCGACCGCAGGTACTGTTTGCAGTAGATGCGGGCTATTCGCAGCTGATGCTTTACATATGTTTTTTTCCTGTCCTAAGTTGTTATTATTCATTGCTGCAATTGAGGTCTTTTTGGCAGCCCTTCTTGGACATACAGTTACTTTAACAGGGGAATTAGTCTTAATGGGTGTTACTGCTCGCCCATTAACCTGTTGGGGAAAAAAATCTTCCATTTATCTGCATGGGATTAATAAGGGCAGTATTACTCAAGAATGGATCAATCCACTACCTCCCTCACTTGATGTATGGAGAACACGTCTTCTAGCTACATACAATATAGAGATTTCTTTATATAAAATGAAGGGCAGGAAAAAAAGGGCTCTGGGTATGAACATCCGGGCACCCGTCCGCCAGTGGATCCAGGAGGAACTGGATTAATCCCATACATGATGTTTTCTAATCCGGGGTTATAGTGGGGAGGAAACATTATTACTTTTTTTTTCTCTCTGATTCAGTTTTTTCGTCCCTGGGGTGCTCTTATTTAGGAGGGAGGGGAAGAATAATATATAGAATAATACAGTGCCATGTTAATATTATCATGCTTGTTTATTGTAATTCTGTTCGTTATTATCTCTTTTTCTAATGTCATCATGTGTATTCTGTACTTGCTTGCATTAAATGGGGATAAAAATCAATACAAATATTTATTAAAAAAACAAGTTGGCTCATTCTGTTCAGCTGTCACTCATCAATCACACACAGTACGCATGAGAATCCTTTAAGGTGATGTGGTTTCAAAAAGATCTTGTGGTGGCTCCGGTTTCTAAAGCTTTCTGCAGGCTTATTCAGCTTTCCTACAAAGAGCTCTGCTCGGCACATTCACTATTCGGTAACAACTCACTTGCTTTAAAGGGCTTGTATTTAAAGATAGTGAGCTTCTGTTTTATCACTTGTAGGAATGATGTGTAGAACTCGGGGTCTGTGTAGGAAAGTTGAGGAAGTATCAATTTAAAAGCTGGTCAAGCCTCAGATTTCTTTAATTAGAACGGTTTGTTTGTAAGAAGTTTGTTTTTTAAAGATTTTATATTAATGGTATATGTCTATATATATTTGTTTTTATATTATTTTTGATTAAAATGATTAGTTTAATAACTGTAAGTAGATATATGTAAATATATATTGTTTATATATATATATGTGTTTAACTTTTTTAAATTAAGTTTGCTATATTTGTTAAGATATATATTAAATATTTAAAAAAATTAAATTAAGGTCACTATTTTATATATTTAATATTTATGGTTTTATTTCATATATATTTAAAAATCGATATTTAATACAACTATGTTATTAATATCGGTATTTTTCCCTCCATATTTTTGTACTTACCATTATGAAGATATGATAATGATATTTTTGTCATCCATGTTTTGGTCCTGATATTTTTGTATCTCGATATTTGCAGTTTTGATATTCCGTCAGTGAACCCCACCATCATTATGGACACCATTTCCTACATAGAACAGGTAGACAGCATCCCTATTTTAACTATACTGTATGCTGGGAACATTGTCCGACTACCCCTCCAGAAAGTAATAAAAAGCAATGAGAGAAATATACATACTTTTTGAGATATGGCACTTCAGACCCATGTCGCATTATTGTAAATTAACTGCAACATCACCAAGGAAATATATGCATACTTAAACTAAGCTTATAAATACTACAATATTTGCTAATCAGTTGGCCCTTAAAGGTTATGATTATTGTAAGGATACCATTGATTTGAAATCATTTTGGGGTACGAAGTCCTGGCAGGTTCAGAGCCCAGAAACCTTATATCGAGCCGGTCTAATTCCCACACATGTGATCTTCCTAAATCAAACAATTCAGCAGACTACTTGTCTGGGATTGGCTAAAATGAAAGAAATCAATGCCCCAACCATTCCCTCCATTACCCGCTTTGATAATTGTCAAAGTTATACAAATTGCACAGAAGAACAATTAAATAGCCTGGTGTAGAATGGTACATTTAATTCTTCCTTTTCGAGTTCTGGCGGGTGGTTATTGTGGCCAGTAGACGTAAATGGTTGACATGCTCATTTTCTCAATTCCACACCTGGGTTTAAATCAAGTAGACATGAACCCTGATACTCTCAGTCAACACATTCTGGTATTGTTACCACCTATTTGAAGGGAAAGTTATGTCAGCAATGATTGGAACATTCCACACTGTCTGCAATAAAACAACATCCTTCTCTCCTGTCTGAGAAAATGAATTTATCAGATTTTTTGGAGAGTCCCAAATCCTCATGTTCTAAAATATTTATATATGCTGCCTATAATCAAAATTGGAAATTATCCCAAATGGAAGCTGCTGCACGTTTAAGATGAATTGACCAAGATAATTTGGAAAAAGTGCTAGCTGTTGTTGATAAGCGTATTAATACAGTGTCATCTCGTATTTACAACTTGAACAATATTCTGTCATCATTATTGTTATTTTGCAGAGTGACATGTCAATGCTGTATCATGGGAAGAGTCAACTTAGATCTATTATGCAGTTTAGCTTGATGCTTCAAACACTCAAAAATGGGAGCGTTCCATAGCATTACTTGAATTAATTTTGGCCTTTTAATCTAACATGTAAACAATTGGTCATGGTCATGCAAGACGTGACCTAAACAATGCTGCATTTAAAAAAAAGGGGGACAGCTCCCATTCACCATAGTTGAAACGTCTTTGACGGTGTGGTTAGTGCATGGAGTTATTTTACTGCCTATATCGACATTTCAATTCACGGCTTGAAAGAAACATTTTCCTGTAGGTAGGTATGAATCCTTAGGTAGCAGTTACATTCATGAATTACGTTCACTTCCCTTTGCTTATTGTTGTGAAAGTAGCGACAAGGACGTTTGTATCACTGGTGAAGAATGTGACTCTACTGTCGGACAATCAATTGTTTGTAAACACGTTAAAATCTACGGAGCATGCAATACTTTATAACCAAATTTGGCTTGTTATTTCAAAGGAATCCCAGTTCCTGCAATTCTTCCTTTCATTACAGCACTCTAGTTCAGGAGTTATCTCATGCTTAGTAATCGAGACTTTTGCGGAATGCGAGCTGGAGTCCCATATATTTTGTCTGTTTTTGTTTGTGATGGTTGTAACATTTGCCAATTTGACAATAATCAGACTAAGACCTTTAAATGTAATACATATTTCATCAAACATTTCATCAACTGCAATTCACGATTTGTGATTTATATCATTGGTTGCAGTTGCAGAATGATCTATGTTGGCAGTACCACACACATCCTAAAAAAAACTTCAGGAACACCGCAGGGTACTGATCAATATGGATCCCAGATATCCTATGACTGACCACCACAGAGTGATGCACCCCAATAATCCCATTTTTTGTTTTTTTGGAAGAGACCATTTCATTGTTAATGTACGTGGGGGTGATCGTGAATTGGTGCTCAGCAAATGGAAGCTAGGTGGATCCATCGGTTACTGGTTACAACACATGGTCATAATACGGATGACAAGTTCCATTATTTTTTGTGGTTGAGTGCATATACAACATTCCTTCATGGAGTCTATGGCCTATAAAATGACAAGTGATATTATGGATTCCTCTGAATCACCTTGATTTGATTATTTTTCCAAATTGACATTTCTTTCTAATTGTAGTGTATAGTCATTCATATTTCTGGAACAGGGCTTGGAGTGTGCTTACTTTCTAATTACAAGTATCATGTTTATTATCTGTGCAGCTCATTGTAATTTTCCCTATGTTAGCCTAACAGTGCATGTAGTTGGCCACATTTTCCTTTGCACATTACTATATAAATACGCATGCTTTTGTGCCACATTGTACTTTCTCGCGCAACATGGATATGTTTTCGAGTTCTGCTCTTTTCCTGGGATTTAGTCTGAACTACAGAGACAAAGTCAAACATCAATTTCCCTTGTTATTCTTTCTGGCCAGGCACTAGCACCTAGACATAACATTAGAATGCAGCTGTTGTTTATGTGCATACATGTCCTATCATATAGAGGAGCAAAAGAAGCAAAAGCCCACACATGGAACAAGAGTTCTAAGATAAGAGCAATGTGTCTACTGAGATGTAAAACGTCCTTCTGTGAATGCTAAGGTACGGGTCTACCAGTAATCCCAGAGATCTTGGATATATAATGATTTAGCCTCATTAGCAAGGCAGGGTGGGTAGTTAGGTTACTCTGTCCTATAAAATGACAAGACTTTTTATGATATATGGATTATTAAACATGCTAACCGTATTTTTAGTATGCATTTGTGTTTTAATTGTGGCACGTATACTGCATTTCAGAGCACAATAGTTTATATAAATATTCTAAAGTTCCTTCTTGTCTCCCGTTTATCTTGTGGACGAGTACAAGTGAGAGAACGAAAGGGTGTGTCCTGTTAATACGATTCCTGAGAGGGTTGAGAATGTTGTGTCTGGGGTGCCAATTCACGCTGGTAAAGTTGGGAGGGCAATGGAGGCACTATAGCTAGTCGGACTCAGACTCATAGATACTGAGGGCGTCTCTTTCCGCCCTTGAGATTACAATCACGGTTTCGGACATGGTTTCCATGCTGGTCTGTCTGACATGGAAACCATGTCGGAAAGCATATTAGGGACCTCCAGCAGGGCACCCTTTAGTTTACGGCCTACAGTTGGAGGCCGAGGGGGCATTTGATCCCTGCACCCTGTGGCCGCGAGGTGCCTGCCACTGGGTACAGGGATGAACTGCACCTCCCATTTCACTATGCGAGCATGCATTACGGCTGGTATATGACTATAATGCATGCTCCCATAGTGAAATATAGGAATGCGACCGAACAGTGTTCGGTTGCATCCTAATGGGGAGGTCAGGACAGATGACCCAGTATCGGTTGGTCCCATGACCGAGTAGGTGTCGCCGACGTCATAATGAGCCCCTTAGAGTAAGTGCAATTTCCCATGGCCTCCTCCTTTCAATGACAACAACTATATTGGCATAATAATGCGCATGGTACAACATAGAGCCATACAGGCCAAAGTGCCCAATGTAAACAACCGCCTCACAAAGTAGTAATCAGCCCATTCACAACTGTCTAAATATAAAAACGTAACTAATCCTGCCGTGAAACCGGACTAGCTAATTTCATTAGGTAACTCCATTAGAAATTCTGTCAGGGTACCTGGACTCTACATAAAGCAAAAGACATGAAACTATTGAGAAGAGGGGAAAGATGGCATTTATATTAAGCACACTACCAAATGGGGCTTCTTGGCGCTAGCATAATCTGGAATGAAACAATACATGTGCTATGCTGTGCATCTGTGGGAATGTCATTTGCATGGACCGACTCCATTCGTTTCAGAATGGACATATGCTTTATAAAATGCCAGAAAACAAGTATGTATTTATTAACACCATCTAGGCAATTAATCACAATCTCCCTAAGAACAGCCTCCGCCTTTGTCCCAGGTCCACACAAGCCTGAAAAGAGCTAGTCATTGTTTACCACCCCTGGGGTAGGGACAATAGATATTTAGTCTGTTCAATGGATTTCGAGCTGACAACACAAATACACAAGTAAATAAGGATCTCCTAACATTACATCACCCTGCAACTGTATTCTCGCTCACTTTTATACACACTGTATGCAACCTAGACTTCTTTGCATATGTCTGCCTATCGTTTGCTTAAGATTTCAGTCTATAAATTAGAAAACATAATTGACAAGGAAAGTGAACAGTGACTGCATAACATTAATTAATCATCTGTCCGATCAAAAGAGCCACAGCCTACGAAAGACCACTAAAGTGCTGGAGGAGGACAGTCACTGCCTCGGAAATGATCACCCAACAAACTAATCTGTCATGAAACACTGAATCCCAAAAGTCAAAATCCTCACTTTTTCAAAGGTGAGATAGCCAAAGAGCGGCTAAAATGCAAGGGGTGTCAGGCACAGGAGCAGGCCGGACGAGGGCTATACTTATAAAAGTAATCAAGCCGTAAAAACAAAAAACGCCTTTGATGTGTGAAGACAGCAACAGGGCCTGCTTGCACCATCCTGTAATTAATATGTGTAATGTTAAAGCTTCGAAAACATAGTATTTTAACTTGTGGGAAGTTCCCAACAAAAAAACTTTTCGACTGCCCAAATAATTTGATGTTGAAGGTAATAGAAAAAGCTTTGAAAAAACAGTAACTTATTTCTTCTAAAATGGGTAGGGGAGAAGGGAATAGAACAAAAAGGAAAGGGCGAGATGGCAATACACCTTCCCCACAATGTTCAGTGGTTCATTTTGGTAGTGTAGGTAGAGGTGGTTGTCGGACAAAGCGTATTAACAGATGCAGCGGCTCCTCCGCAATGGCGGAGGAGCGTCACCCCAGTGGCTCAGAGCCAACAGCTAAAAAATAAAACAATATCTAAGTATTGTTTTATTTTTTAGCCGCTGGCTCTGAGCCAGCATGTGCTGGGAGAGACAGGCCAGGCCATTGGAGGGGGGTGGGGGAAGAGTGGTATATGCACTTGCAAGTGCGCATGTCAGTTTGGCAGGCTGTCTTAGGCTGGACAAACTGCCATTCACTCTTTGCTTTCTCCGACCAGGCTGTATTGTAAAGCTGGGTTGGAAAAAAAACACAGACTCCCTGTGCCTAAGCGAACGTCTTTTCAGCCCACTCAGGCCAATCTCCATGCTTCTCTCGTGGGAATTGCACAGGGAGTCTGTAATGCTGCCCCAAGGACTGTGGAGGACAGCAGAGCAGAGAAGCAGCGAGAGAGGAAGCAGCCGTCATCATGAGGTAAGTATTTATTGATCCCCTGCGTGATGCCCGCCCCCCACTTTTAATTGAGTTTGGCTGCCACTGATTAACAGATATTAACTTATTCTTAAAATCTCATTGTAACACTAATTAGGGCAGAAATGGGAGTATCTGCCTGAATCAGTACTACAATTAAAACAATATTACCCCCCCCAGGTCTCAGGGCCCGATTACGATGTCAGTGGCGGTCCCCAGCCATCGGAACTAACTGTACCGCCTGCCATATTATGATGGCGGGCGGATGTGTGGCGGTCATAAAGACTGACCACCACACATCCGATGGGCTCTTTGAGCCCATCAGTGTGGCGGAGGGGCTCGTAGTCCCTATAATGGTGGCACTGCCTACACCATAGGGTTTTCAATGTCCCTTTCTGCCTGCCTGTTCATAGCGATCAACCCGCCATGAACAGGCAGGTGGAAAGGGACTTTGGGGGCCGGTAGCTGGCCCACTTTACCCCTTGGCCCCCAGATACAGGACCTGTGGGGCACCTATGGTGTCCCTCTACATATCCCTGCACCATGTGGCATGCACCGCATGGAACCACGTAGTGCAAAGATATGTAAATTGTCCCTTTTTTGCATTGCGGCAGGTGCTGCAGCCGCCTGCAGCCAGCAGCACCCACGACAATGCAAAGCGACCGCCTCGGTAGCAGTTGCATCGTATTTGGTACTGTGGGACTTCCGTTCTGTAGGCGGGCGGTTCCAAATACGAAACGATGGGGGACGGACTGAAGTCCGTCTGCCATCTTAATCAGACCCCCAGTGTCCTCATCCCATTCATCACTAATGAGGCGAATCCACCTTGCAAGGCAGAACAAGCATTTGTAAAGATATCAGTCTCACATTCGTGAAAGTTAGAGCTCTAGCCCTTGAACATGACAATGTTTTTTACTTTTGTTTTTCTCTATGCAGCGGAGTGATGATATCTGCATAGCGATATTGCCATTTGTTTGTCCTTGTGGTGCTGGAGAACCACAAATGGGAAATAGGTTATGATGAGTATTGTACTGGCTGGGAAAAAACAGTAACAACATTCTGGAAAAAGTAAATACTCATGAGGAATGCAAAATTAAGCAAAGCATGTGAAATGTAAGCAGGAACAACATGGTTACCTTAAGGCTTTTACACTTAGGGGACTGATTACGATGTTGTTGGGAAAGCTTTCGACCGACCGATTATGATGCTTCCAAACACCATTCGGAAAGTCTCCCATTGACTTCAATGGGAGCCTATGTTCCGACTGACAACACAGGCTCCCATTGAAAAAAGGGGGGGTTTCGGAAAAACTTGCACTCTGTGGCGGGCATCCCATGGTGCTTGTCACAATGTGCATGGTTCTACAGTTTGGTCCCTTGAGTACTCCCACGGCCCCCATACAGAGACCTCTGGATAAAGGGGGGCAACGCAAGGGGTCCCCAAGTCGGTTTCCGACACCCTTTTTGTCTCACACAGACAGACAGAGTCGAAAAGGCTGTCGAAATCCGACATCGTAGTCGGTCGGTTGGAAAGGCTGTCCATTGGGCTGTATGAATCTGCTCCGAACAGACTCAAGAGTTTCCAAATGCCGGTCAGAACCAAGTCGTAATGACTCAACGGTTACCTTTCTATCATAATCTGTTGGTCGGAAATCTGAAACATAGGTTCCGACACGGTTTAGGAAAATCTGAATGCCGTTCGGAGCCTTTCTGACCGACATCATAATCAGGTACTCAATATATAGAAATCAATGAATGTTTTTGCCTGAAACGTTAAGGACATGACAATAGGGCCTGGAAGGGACCCATTTCAATGTCCATTGCTTATATCATTTCAAAACAAACATAAGCAGTATGGTTTAAAAAGCCCACAACCCTGAACACAGAGCCACTGTAAACATTTCATAAACTAAAATAAAGAAAACAGATGATAAGGATCACATTAAACGTTTTCCACTGTATGCATCAACCGGATGTTGCAGTACCTCCAGGAATGGTGCACTTCTCCACTTGGGGAAACAATGCTGTTCCAAAAAAGACGAGAAAACAAAAGTAGTGCTTCACTGGCAAACTTCTTAAAGTGGCGCTACAGTGTGTGGTTGTGAATAAAGCCATTCTGGCCACTTTGAAACGACTCTGTCTTTCCTCATATTTTAGACCCTTTTTTCCTCTCCATCCCAAGTCTGCACTTTGGAACAGACAAATGGCAGAAAAAGATAACTTTGCAGCCAAAGTGCTTCTTTCTTTTTGTGATCCGTTTCACAGGGGAACAAATAAAGCAAAGGAGAGAAACAAGAGGGTAAGAGCCAGTTGTTGAAGTCATGGTTTGCAGCAAGTGAAGAAGAGTGAGACAGAGACAGAAAGAGAGGCAATAAGAGGAACAGGAAGAAAGAGAGAGAGGGGGAACAGCTGCCAGAGGCAAAGCAGAAGTGGAAACTGTAGGGAGGTGGGCAATGTGAGATGAGTGTGGAGAGGGGGAGGTCTGTAGAGTTCATCATATTAAGAAGGGGCCCGCACACTGTGGTGAGGCAGATAAATCCATGAGATCCATTGGATTTATTATGAGTGGATCAAAGGCTAGCCGAGGAGCACACCTAAATGCCGTCAGCTAAGCACAGAATTGTGTTACCATCCAAAAGATGAAGCGCAGTGTCCGTGAAGCTGGTACTGTTGTGTAGTTCCTATAAACCCAAATATAGGATCTGCACGTTTAGACAACATACACTGTAGGATTCAGGTCAGACTTATTCTAGACACCCCGACCAGGTATGTTGGCATGTGTACATGCTAGCACTAGAAACTCCTCTTACCAAGGAGAGAATAGCTCTTGGCAACTATCGAACATGACAACCCTGATTCCTCAGAACCATGGAAACAGTGTACTACTTTTCGCTCAGTCACTCATGCTCACTTAGTCTTAGAGAGTTACACAGAATAAAAGAAAGGGGCGTTTTTTCACTAAGTATTTATTGAACAGTCGTTTTTCTAGTGTAAAATAGGTGCGCTGGAACAACCATTAGACAGTAAAAGATATAAATGATTAGAATCACTAAGAAAGTAAAAGGATGGTATATTGCTACCGTTTTGCTATAACTATTGATACAGGCAGGTAAATAAAACACATGTCAATAAAATGGTACTCCTACGGTGCTACCCTAACTAGATGTACCAAAGTGTACCTAGAATGTATGTAGGTGTTAAGCCAAGAATCCCTCTAGGATAAATTCAACCCCATTACCTGAAGTGAGAGACTGTGGGACCCCGTCTAGGTCTCGAAATGTACACCCCGCAAGGGATGTTAGATGATCGCGAGGTGGAGTATCTGTATGGAGGAACCTCAGCTTCTCGTGTCAGTGTGCGTCGGTAGGGAAGTTCGGATCTCCTTCCCTTGTCTCAGCAAGATGTGATGTTTTTATACCCAAAGGTCTACCCGGGGGTTCTACCTCGCTGTGCCACTTGTCTGACTTAGGATGAGGTAGGGAATAAACTTTATACATACATATTATATAGGAGATGGTTGTTCTGCTGAGTTTCCAAGAATCCTCATGCATAATGTATTTGGCCTTTACCAGGGAAAATCCTGCTTTCTGTGCACAGTGTTGTATCTAGGTAAAATGTCAGTCCCTAAGAACTGTTATGTATGTAATGTAGGGGAGAATATAGGTGAGAGGTTGGGATGTTGCCCGAGCCTATATTCGGGTATCTCTATGGAATATAACACCCACTCCTCATCCGACTGGATGACACAATTAAATTCTAACATACTAATAGGCTGTTTAGGCACTGGCACGCAGATAACCACAATAAAAATAGTATTTGTTAAAAAATGTAAAAAAACATGGAAAAAAGGAAAAATTGTCACCTAAGCAATAGCTCTAATATTTCCGTATATATAGTTTGAACAGATGCAAGCAGCGGGAATCCATGCAGGTCATAAAGAATGTCTATTATTTTGGAGCACTAGTTAACAACAAGAGAGTGAGGGTTTTGTACATGTAGCACTCTCAATCCCCAAACAAAGTATTGTAAACAACAACAGAGTGTTACTTCTTATCAAGAAGAAAAATAGAGTAAAGCGAGCATGGGGAATCTCGTTCTAAATTGTTTAAGAAAGCCCTTACTCACCAACCTAGTTAGTGACATGCTTTATCATCAGGCCTCACCGGGAGAGGCCGAATGCCTCCCCGGTGTGCTGCGACGCCAGAGTTACTGCGGAGCTGGATTTTTTGGAGCGTGAAAGTGTGATTAGGTGGTTTCAAAATGTCTAGATTGTGTTCCAAAAAACGTTATTAGATGGCCAATCTGGCACACTAAAAACAAGGTGTGGGAAATCGGGCAAAATAAATTGTTCAGCTGTTTCGCATCAGGTGGGGTCAACATGTTTCTGCCATTGTGGTATGATTTACCTGACATTCATCAGGACCAATGGACTGAACCTTGGCGGTATGGGCGCGCTAAAGCCCACCCTAACCTGAGGACGTGAAAGTAAAAAGGTAGGTGTAAAACATGTAATCCTAGGAAAAAGGTGAGATTGCCCTATCATTTAGGGAAACCAGATTGCACGTTTGGTGTGAGAAGTCTCCACACCATGGGTCTCGGGAGGGGTGGTGGCGGATTTGCCACACTGCCCGCTTCACCAGGCACCCACTTGGGACCTAGGTACGTCCCTCAAAATCGGACCCCGTTGTTGCGATTTTGGAGTTCCAATTTTGATTTAGTTTAAAAAAGGCCACATTTTTCCCAGCACACGACGAGCCAAATGTTTATGTGTCCTGGCTGGTAGATGCAACATCGATGTTGCCTGCCTTCGCAGATGACCACCCTTGTAACACATCGCAGAGCATGTCAATTGAGCATAGATTATCTTCTGTACTTGCCTGCACCCGATGCTGGGGAAGCCTGTGTGCCATCCAAGGCCTGAGTGTCAGTGGAGGAGCCGGTATTCATTCCAACAGGAGCTGAGACTTCCTGTGGGGGCTCTTAGAATGCCGCCATCAACATAGGAATATGCTGGATACACTGCAAAACATGGGCCGTTTTCGGGGAATATGCCTCCTTATTATGCATGCCTTCACTCGAACTCGTTGTAACAACGCATACCATTACCCCGCTGGATGTTGGAATAGAATAATTTATTATTCTAACTCCAGTCTTTGCAGACAGTAGGGAAGGTGTTGCATTTTAAATCCAACACCTTCTCCCCCCTCCGCAAGTCATTGTTACGACTTTCAGTGCAATTGTATGCATTGATACAATGCGGTCGTTGCAGCGACCGCGCTGTAATTGCATGCAGGGTGAAGGATTCATTGTAAGGGTCCAGTAAAGCATTAACGTCTGGTTGCGCAACTGATGGAAATGTCAGACAGAGATCCAACACACATTCTTCTCCGCATAACAGGCATCGGAGAACAGGTAAGATGCAGTCTATCCAGACTGGTATAAATGACAAGAAACAAGAGGTGCTCAGTTCTCATAGGCGAGGTGTGCCCAGATGTTGCACCATGCGATCACAGTATTTACGTTCCAGGAGTGCTTTTTCCATCACCTTGGTGACTGGGACATCTATTGTGTAGCAGAAAAATTACAATCGGGATACCTCCTATTAGAAACAGGAAGAGCGGAAGTCCCCCAAAAATGCTTCAGAATACGGAGTGTATAAAGCTTGGTATAACTCCGAGGACAGGCTGAAAAGTGCTTAACAGTCCTGAACCTATGGTCGTAAATAGGTGGACTATACCCGTTGTAACAGACATGTTAAATATACGATTTACCATTTCTGTGAAATGGAAAGGGCCTGTATCTCAGCCGAGGACCTTTACATCTTGAGATCAAAAGTCTCCCGGCCGGAGGTTTAAGGGCACGGTTTTCTGTAGAAGCATGGCTTTCATTCTGCTCAGAGTGTCAAACCGTATAAAGGAAACATTCAACAAAGGCCAAAACGGTGCCTCCCTGACTGTGTGTGTCAGTAGAAACAAAACATACAGCAAGTAACCCTGGAGCTCACTGTGATGAGATATGCGATGCCCGTAAGCATCCAACAACAACCTTGATCGTTCAGCATCAAGTAACTCCCATTCTAAAGTAGCTTGAATACCGGGGTAATCACGGCTGCTGAGGTACACTTCAAGTGACAGGATAGGTTCGCTACTGAACCATTGCAGGCCCCATGCAGCCTAAAATCCTGGCATATGATAGAACCACTTAAAGTGTTCTCGCAGTTTGTTCAGCTTAGAAATACTTCTAGATCCCCACTCCTGTCGAAATCTGTATGGTAATTCCCAAGATTCCTTGATGAATTCCCTACCCATTTTTCATATCTGTCTGACTATTGTTGTTCTAGGCAATACTGAAACTGGAAAGTTGTGACTGGTAACGTTATATGTCCATGGATCAACCATTCTGTGGACGGTGACTCAGCCAAAGTAAAAGGTAATCTGTCCAGTTTTTCAATACGCAGCATTGTATATTTTGCTCCCCTCAGTGCCATTTTTATCTGTTTGTCTGTTAGATTCTATGCAAAAAACAGTGACGTACTGTTGATAAAACGCCAAGGCACATAACCTGCGCGCAATTTCATTATAAACAGCATAACAGAAACATTTTTGACGTTGTTTTCTGGGACCCAATAAAAAACCCCGTAGGTCCACATCCTCTGTAAGTAAGGATTAGTGTTGTTTCACCTGTGTTAGTGTTGACGTTTTTAACCAATCGAGGCATAACTTCCCAACACTGTATGATGTCACCACCCCTGGATGTTCTCTTTGTACATATTGTGGGTCTGGCCTATGGATACTGAACCCTTCTGTTGTACCCCCTGAACCTTTCCTGACATCTATTTAAGTCTGTGGGCCAAACCACCTACTTTCCAATTGGGGTCTGATCTATTGTAATGTAAAATGTCAACTAAAGTAATCCCTTCTCGTGATGTAAAGTTACTCTCAGTATGTGATGGTGTTGGAATCTGAGGCGAGTTTAAATCCTGATTCTTGGCTATTCCAAGACAGGAAGTTTGTTGCACAGTATTGTTTAGAAATATCATCTGCTGAGGAATGAGGCATGCTCTAAATAGCGCTTCTGTTCCCTGGACTTACCAGTCTCTAGAACCCCAGTCTGATTTTAGGTCTATAGTGTCTTTCTATAAATCGAAACCCTGTTCAGACAGTTGGGTAATGAAGGAAGTAGAGTAAATCTGTTTGGTGTTAGTCAGCATATTTTTCTGTGCGGATGTCGGTGCAACCCCATAGTAAAATGATGTTGGGTCTGAAATGCTAAATCCTGAAAAATATGATAATTTTTGTGCAAATGTTTTCGAACTACATTTCATTGGTATAGGGCAATGTACCCATTGATTATATGTGAAAACATTCCTAAGGTTACAGGATTTGTGTAAAAAGTGATGATTCTAATGTTGATAACAATACATGGTGTTAAAATCTGATGTGTCTTCTAACATTTCATTATTAGAAAATGCTGCAGACTGTTCTAAATCAGACAACATATTATTCACAGTTTCAAAATCCCAATTATCGGATAAAGTACTGGAGGTAATGATATAATTTAAGGAAATTTTAAATAAATGAGGTATTTTTAAAAGTTCGGTGGGACCAAATATATCATAATCAACCTTGTCCCATACTATACCATCTGGTATAGGACTTACTGTAATGTTCACTGATGACAAGTTTCTTTGTTCGCAATGTGACGAAACATGAGGTTTTAAAATCAAATTCACTTTTGATGCTGCAGAGCTTTGGCGAAGGTAAGTTCCATTAATAGGTAAGCAGAAAACAGTTAGTAAGCCTATCCAGAAAATAAAGGAAAGAATCCCGATGCTTATCCAAAGTTCTAGCCAAGGTGACACCACGTAAGTCTTTCTCAGAAAATGAAGAAGTCTTTGATTTGTTGTTGATGAGATATTGGGGCTGGCGTTGTTTCAGGTTCACTTGGATCCAAGGAAAAGGTATCGAAATCGATAAAATAGCCATATAAAGTTTGATCTATTTTAGGAAGCTCAGCAGGTTGTATTGAACTTGTAGACGGCTCTTGTTGAGGCATATTTATGTAGACCTCATCATTAGATTGAATTGAAATTTGGCGTTGATTTTCATTTTGAATATCAGTTTCAAGAGGAACGAGTTCCATGGCATTCTTAAATAGTCCATCATTCCGTATAGGTGACTCTTCAAACGTGATGTGCCTTTCTGTTTGTACTCCCTGTATGGTAGCGAAAAGAGGGTGTTGGCTACCCAGGAGCCCAAGAGGCCTACTATTCAGTATCAGCCACATAGTGTGGTTTTATCAGATCAATGGCAACAAATCTTTTCTCCTTCTTTCGGCAAGAGGTGGCAAAAGTACAGTTCTTATTCCTTGGACTGCCAGGACAGGTACAGGCTTTCTGTATGATGGTCCAAATTCTTTTTTTCCCGTTATCTTTACTCTGACCAGATTCCCGACTTTAGAAATCCAGACAGGTCTTGCCGTGACTGACTTGACTTCCCCAGTGGCGAACCGTTTTACTTGTTTTTTGCTCTGTAGTGCTCTGGATTTATTCAGATCCTGTAAAACAGCCAAACGTTTATTGATGTCAAAAGGTTTCTCATCTGCCACTGTGCCTTCACAATCGAGATCAGGTACCCATATTCTTGTCCAAAATAGGACCTCATAAGGAATGACACCCCCTAGAGAACTTCTTGGCATATTGTTTAAGGCCCTCTGTACCCCATATAAATTATTGACCCAACTACCACCCGTACCTAATACGCTAGCTGTTAATGATTGCTTTAAGTCTCGGTTTTTCCTCTCCGCAACTGAATTTCCCTCCGGATGGTACGGAGAGGAGTACCTCAATGCAACACCCAAACTTCCTATGGCTTCCTTGTAATCCCAAGAGCTAAACGCGGGGCCACAGTCAAATGTAATGTGCCAACTGCATATGTCCCTATAAAGGCTCGCAAATCTTTGATAACAGTTTGAGCTTCAGCCGAGCCCTAAGGCCATATCCATAGGAATCTTGAGCGGGAATCCACTGCAACCATTATGTATTTGTAAGCCCCATCAGATTGCAAGGGCTGCAGTGGTCCAAATAGACACACGTGAGTGGTCCGTCTGATATTAACAACAGTGTCTGCTCTGGACGTGTTCCGATGGAGCCCTTCATCTGTTGACAGATGTTGCATTTTTAGACAGTCTTTGGTCAGCTTTGTTAACCCTGGCCACCATTAGCATTTTTTCAGTAAAGACACAGTTGCCATAACTCCTGCCTGTGCAGACCCCATACCCTCGTGTGCAGCTAATATTAAGACTAATCTGCGATTCATGTTTGGAATTACTCTATCCCCTACTCCGGCATCTGAGCAAATAGAACGTTGTTTGCATCTAACTTGTAGGAGTACTAGAGTTATTGCGTGTAGCAATGACAGCAACAATAATGTCTCCGTCTATTCTCGTTTTTGAACGAGTGATTGCAGCTACAGAAGCCGTACATACAGCCCCTTTTGCAGCTTCATCAGCTAATGAATTCCCTTCAAAGTGGACACCATCCCGTTGATGACTCAGTATGTGTATCACGTGATCTCTTGGTAGTTTGTTTTTTAACTTTGCTACATGTTTCCATAGCATTTTGTGCTTAATTGTGCCACTTTTTGCGTCCTTAAACCTATTCTGACCCCCGTAGTGAAGATATTCATTGTACGACAGTACACAGTAAAAGGAATCACACACGATTAGTGTGGGGAATTCTCAATCTGTATTTATCAGTGCCAGTAGTAGAGCTTTTAATTCTGCCAGCTGAGCCGTGCAGTTCCCTAGAGACTGAGTTGTTATTCAGCTTGGATGGAACTTTCCGTCCTGCATACGACCTTTTACAATCGCACATGCGGCGATGTATTGTTGTTTACTTCCAATGGCCAGCTGAGCAGATCCGTCAGTGTAAATAATATATTCATAATGACCTAGAGGCATTATTTCATTTGGGAGAGGATATTCTTGTTCATATTGATTAAATGCTAGTGTTTTTAGAATTGGGTGGTATCTGTATTCTACGTCTGATGCAGGGAGAGAATTAGCCCATTGTATCCCTCTTGAATGTAATGCTTTAGCATTAGTAACACTTGCCTTTGTAGCAGCCTCTAAGGCCGGTATGGGAGTCACAATAATTATTTGTTTTCCTTGAGCGAGTGCTCTTTCACTCACTACAGCAGTCTGTATTAGTTTTTTTTTAAACTTTATTTACCATTTTGTCATAAAACAAACAACAATATGATACATGTCTTTAATGCATCATTTATAAAAAGGCACAGTATAATATATATTTGACCTTCTATTCTCATTATTAATAATCTTCATCAAGCCCCAGATACATCTGGACCACTGCTTTTTCTTGAGCTAACATACATTGCTTATTCAACCAGCCGTGAAAAATAGGGGGAAACTCAACCCACTCAGGTAGGGACTATCCCAGGCGGTGGCTGCAAAGCGGAGATCAGCACAGTCTCTAGCAATTATGTTTATCGGCCCAACTGCTTAGGGATGTTCCAAAAGTACCCCAGGAGGGCCAACTGCCAGCGGGATGTAGGTCCAGCCCGGTCATAAGGCCTAGAATAACATATACCCCTCTCCAATAGCTGGCTACTTTTAAACAATTCCAGGTCATATGTGCAAAGTCTGCATAGTGTGCCCCACATTTGGGGCATACATGTGGTCTCGAGGGATCTATGGAGTGAACTTCGCTGGTGACATATATGCCCTCCACAGAAACTTGAAATGAAGTAACTTATGTTGAATATTTAGAGAGACCTCTTTAATCTGTGAACAGCAGAAGGACCAATGAGAGTCCTCGATAGGGTGACCAAGATTTCGCTCCCATACCACCCAGATTTTGGCATCTTTAGCCGGAATCAGTGTCATAGAGGTTTTGTACAGCTTGGAAACTAGATGGCTCCCCCCAATACTAGTAATCAGAGTCGTCAGTGGCAAATATGACTCTGGCTCTAGGGGAAATTCTGCGTATTCTGTTGAGTGAATTTATCCATGAAGGATGCTTCGCTAAACCTCTCATCTTCTGCACTGTGAAAGATATGTCCGCCCGGAAAAAGATCACCAAAGGTATCCAGAGAGTATGTAGTGAGTGTCTTCTGGACTATCTTTTCCTCAGCGATAGGTATCCATGGGTTATTGGCAAATGGGATTGCCAAAGAATATAATGTGCACTCCCCCAGTCACTAGCGCCAACTTCCGCCAAGCCCAGCTAGTTGTAGATACAGTTTGTATATCACTAGGGTCTCAGGGAAATCCATGGGGTAAAACAGTTTTAAGAGGGGTCGGGCTCACTAGGTCAGCATCAAGCTCGGAGTAGGGTATGCACGCATCAGGATGATACCAGGAGTGCCCAAAACTGCACTGTGCCACTAAATGATAGATTTGTAAGTTCGGAACCCCCAGTCCCCACCTTTCGTATGGTAGGGTCAAAGTATCCCAGCTGACCCTTGCCCTCTTCCTGCCCCACGTGAGTCTGATAAGGTGGGAGCGGAGCATATGAAAAAAACTGTTGGCGAGTGGATTGGGTATATTTTGGAAAAGGTACAAAAACCTAGGGAGCACAATCACTTTAATAAGTGCCACCATCCCAACCAGCGAGAGAAGGAGCTTAATCCAGCACTCTACCTGTTGTTCTTTGGTGTGTATCGCGGGACCATAATGTAATCGTACTATCTGTTCCACCTCTATATGCAAGTTGATCCCCAAGTACTCAGTGGTGCCACTACACCATGCAAGCGGGAAATCACAATCCCATCTACTTGTGTTGGGCGTCAACGAAAATATTTCCGATTTACTCCAGTTTATGGCCTGTCCGGAAAAACCTCAGAATCGAATAACCTCTCTAATTCGAGGATCTAAATTTTCATGTGGCTGACGAACGTACAAAACTACAGCATCTGCATAAAGTGACATCATAAATGCCCAGTTTTAAATTGGAGTCCACGGTGCAGATGTTTCTCCTGCAGGTGCCTAACTAGGGAATAAATGCCTAGATGCATCAACCTTTTTAGGAAGTGCAAACGGTGCGAATCGCAAAAATCGGCCGTTTGCACTTCCTAAATTGGTTTTTGGGATGCATCAAGCATTTTTGGAAAATCGCTATTTGTAGCGAATTCCAAAAATGCGATTGCTTTTAAGGAATCGCAAATTTGCGATTCCTTAAAAGCAATGCATCATTGACAAAACATTTGCGATTTTAAAAATTGCATTTGCAAATTACCACGAAGTTGAACTTCGTGGTAATTTGCAAAATTGTTTAAAAATGCACTAAAATGCATTTTTTAAACTGTTAAATTACAGACACACATGTCCTTAGGACATGTGTGCATGTAACTTACATGTAAAAGTGCATTTCATGGGTGCAGGGGGGGGTCCTTTGGACCCCCCTCTCCACCCTTGAAAGGCTTTGTTGAATTCCGATTTCAAATTGCGAATTCGCAATTCCCATTCATTCCTATGGGCATTTCAGCCCATAGGAATGAATGGGAATTGCGAATTCGCTATTTGAAACTCGCAATTTTATTGCGATTCGGTAAAAATTGCGATTTTTACCGAATCTCAATAAAATAGCGAAATAAATGATGCATTGCCATTTGCGATTCCTTATTTGCGATTCCTTATTTTTCGCAAATAAGGAATCGCAAATGACAACGTTGATGCATCTAGGGGATAGTGCTATAATAAAAGTAGCAGTGATAGCGGGCAGCCTTGTCTGGTGGCGCGCGTCAACTGAAACTGGGGGGAGACCATGCCATTCTATCTAAGCCTAGTGGTGGGCAATATATAAAGTAGTGCAGTAAGCTCAATAAAGCCCTTCGGCATACCCATCTTTCTCATAACTGCCAAGAAAACGGGCCATTCGAAGGAAACCAATGCCTTTTCCATGTCTAAAAGCACAGCAGCCGGCAGGGGTCTTGAGATCTATCCTGTTTATAGTGGCAAATAATGTTCGGAGATTCAAAGCAGTGGACCGGTGTGGCACAAAACCCGACTGTAAAGGCGAGATTATCCAATCGAGCAACTGTGCCAATCGCAGTTCTATCATCTTGGCCAGTATCTTATAATCTAGGTTCAACAACGAAAGAGGCTGATACAATCAGCAAAGCAGAGGGTGCTTACCTAGTTTTGGGAGCAATATGATCACCGCCTTGCGCAGAGTGGGAGGTAGCATCGGCCGTTCTAGCAACCCATTGTACACTTCCAAAAGATACCGGGTCAGTATAGTCATATAGGCTTTATAAAAGGTACCTGTGTACCCATCAAGGGCTGCGGCTGTAGAGCCATTCGTGCGTCAGTATCACTTATAATTTCATCCTTAGAGAATGGTTCCGCCAGGAATTGTTGCATAGCTTTTTCTAGCCACACTACTGCCACTTCTGCCAGGTATGCATTCGATTCCTCATCACTGTGCGTTACATGTGATGTGTATAACTAAAAGTAGTAACTCAGAAACTCATCTCGGATCTCTGGGGTGCCTGTAAGTAGCTGCCCCCTTGCAGAGCGAAGTGCAGCAACACAGGTCCGCTCTGCCGAGGGTTGCAGCAGCCTCGCAAGTGTTCTGCCCGGGCGCTCACCCTCGCCTTATCGGCGTGCAGTAGCGTATTTGCTCAGATAGTGGGCTTCACGCTCCACAGGCTCTCTGAATTCAGTTAACAAAATCAATCTATGGCTTGCCTTACCTGGTCAGGACTCTCCACCAGTTCCTCATCTAGAGAACTCAGTTGGGGTTCAATATGCTTGAGCGTGTTCCTCAAGTCTCGCAGGAACCCCGCATGCTTAGAAATGCGCACACCTCTCATGTATGCCTTAAAGGCCTCCCAGAGTGTATACCAAGAGGTGACCGGGCCAGTGTTCATGTCAAAGTATTCAATCATCGCTTCTTGGAGCTCATCTTGAAAGACATCATCTAACAATGCCTGATTAGGGAACCTCCACTGTCCATCGAACCCCTTCTGCCTCAGGACCCTAAGGGTCAAAACCACCAGTGAGTGATCCAATAGAGTTCCGGGCAAGTGTTGAGCTGCCATATACCAAGCAGCCAATGCAGGGGATACAAGCCAGTAATCTAGCCATGTCCAAGTGTGATGGGGGGCTAAATAGTGTGTGTATGCCAATTCACCAGGACGACAATGGCTCAAGAATTCTAACAGACCTAGATCGTCACATAGTTTTGCCATGGCAAGGAGAACGCAGGGCTTTGCGTCCACCACCAAGGACGTTCCAACCATTGACGGGTTCAGTAGGAGAGTGAAGTCCCCGCCCATGAAAATGTAATCTACGTCTAGATGCTAAATTTGCGAATGAAGAGCATAAAAAAAGCCTGCATCATCTACATTTGGTGCATAGATGCAAACAAGGGCTATCTTATATTCCAAAAGGTGCCCGACAACCATAACATCTCGGCCCTCCCGGTCAATGCGAGCCCATGAAAACTGGAAGGGAAGTCGTACATGTATAAGCACAGCAGTATCCCTAGCATATGAGCTATAATTAGCAAAGTATCTATGAGGTCCCCAGGTAGCAGCGTAAAGCGTCACCGTAGATTTTGGCAAATGTGTTTCCTGAAGGAACGCAACATCGATATGATGCCTCTGCAGATAGTTCAGTACCTGCTTCCCTTTCCTAGTATTATTTAAACCATTAACATTCCAGGTGAGGAGCGTCAAATCGGAATAAGTTGCCAAGTTGTCACGTGCCATCATGAGTAGCGTCTGGCAACGTACCTAAGCATGCAGTCTGTAGAGCTATGTACCCTTTATGTAGAAGAAATAAAAGGAGTAGCAATTCTTCAAAAAAACAACAAGCATACCCCTCCTCCCCCCACCCATCCCTGCATACCCAATTGCAGGAACATATCCCATTGCCTAATATGAAAAATGCAACAGTAACAACCCAAGATAATGAGCAATAGAGAGAGGAATAGAGAACAAAAGTATGCATTCTGAACTGTGTAACGAATCAGAGGTGATAAACACCTGGGGGGGATGCAACGCCTCGTCAAACCATCCGACCATGCAACCATCTGTTACATAAAATATATGTCAAATGGCTCTATGCCAAAGCAACTTAAAGAAATAATTTATCCCACCATTTTAAAGTTGGGTGAAGCAGATCAGTCCGAGGTAAACAACTTCACACTGGCCGCCAAACCACTGTGCGGAGGAGAGCCCCCAGCAGTGGGTCTACCCTGGGTAACCCCAGTTCTTTTATAGTCCTGGCAAACCTCTTGAGCTGTTGTAGGTGTATCTCATACATGGGACCTCTCAGCAACATCCACTCTCAAACGGGCAGGGTAAATCATAACGTACTTGAGGGCAGGTTTCTAAGTGTAGCCTTCACTGCAGGAAACTTCTTCAGTGCCTCCTGGACCATCACTGTGAAGTCCAGAAAAAGCATTATTGTGGATCCCTGCCAGGACAAGGTGACCGCCTCACATGCTAGTCGCAGCGCCATATCCCTGTCATGAAAGTTCAGGAGATGGGCAATGATCAGTCTAGGCGGGGTGCCCGGGTTGGGTCGGGGACCAAGCGATGATGGGCCCTCACAATCAGAAAGGTGGACGTGAATGCATCCCAAGTCAGTGAGCAATGTTTCAACAAAAAGATCCATCCTGCCAGTATTGATGGACTCAGCAACACCAAAAATGCGTAAATTATTGCGTCTGCTTCTCGCTTCTAAATATTAGTTTTTCATTGCCACAGACTTCAGGAGTTTCTCCATCCGGTCCAACCGTTTGACAGATTGTGGAGCCCCGTCCTCCAGGTCCGAATCTCTACCCTCCGCAGTGGCAAAACGTCACTCGTGGACGTCCAGTCGGGCTCCCATAGTATCTAGCCTCTTCTCCAATGAGTCGAAGCGGCCGGATAATGAGCAAAATCCTGCACACAGTTCTGCCATTCTGGTGTCCAGGTTGGAGCGGGTAGTCTCCACACCCTCTCTGCCATATTGGCACCAGTTTCCACAGCGGAACCGGTAGATCTGGAGAAATGTAGTACTCTCTGCTATGGGTCTTTCCGTACCATGACCCCCACTGTGTCCCACCAGTATGATCGCTGCTCCCCAATAAGCATTTGTTAGTGAAGAACTACTGAGCAGGGACTATAACTGGCCTAGTTGTGGCACTGTAAGAGAAATGGGGACTTTAATCCCAGTTATGGGCAACCAATTCATGCAGTCTTTCTGGAGTCAACAGGTCGGCACTGTGCGTGGTTAAGAGTGCAAAGGAGTGGAATATTAAAAAACTACAGCGCAGCCCACAGATTCAAGGTAGCTGCAGTTCCACAGAGTCCTGGGCTGCACTCCAACACGGATCGATGCTCACAGCCTGCCAGCCCCCCACCTGGTAGGCACCATATAATCACTGCGCAGGTCCCCAGCCACTTCCCGGTCTCCCAAAAAACACCCCCACTCCACCAGACCGCCCGGCTGGGAGGCCGGCCCCCTGGCTCACCCGCAGCCTCTGTCGCCGTGGGGTCTCCAGGAGTAAAGTGGACAGGTTTACCTCAGCAGGTGATAGGTCAACACAGGTGCAGTAGCCCTGGATCGGTCTCACCGGCTTGCTCCTGCCGTCTGTGCTTCAAGGCAGGATCCAATCTCCAGCCGACTCCGGGTGCTCAGGCAGTCCGCCGTGCCCGCTCCAGCTCTGCAGCAACGATGTACCTCCAGGTCTCGGGGCATTGGGGAACTGCGGTTGTCTACTGTATCAAGGCGCGAAGATGCGCCAACCACAATATCTCGCCAACACTCCTCCGGCAAGGGGCCTGAAGCGCCTGCTCAGAGGCAAGACCAGCCACGCCCAACCAGACCACAGCAGTTGTGGACGACACAAACTGTATCTCGGCATCCAAAGGGCCTATTATTGTCGGAGTGCCCTCATTACAGAGGCGAGTCATCTCCGGGCCAGTAGCGATGTCCAGTAGGCAGGATGACACCGTATATGTACAGATTGAGCCAGGATGTCAGGTGATCCTGTGGAGCTTCTACGCTACGTGGCCATCTCGGTCGGTATCCTGGCCACGCCCCCTCATCTGTACTGCAGTTAGACTTTTTCTGTGGATGCAAAACGCATCTCAGCGTTTGTGTACAAATGTGTTTTGTATGTAATGGGAAACATCCTTTACAACGATACTTTTACAACTCAGTGTAAGTGTTTTGAAGCTAACATGTCAGCTTGTAAGGAATGAAAGGTGTCTGTGTACCCGTGTCCATTGCCTAACTGAAAAATCAGGTCTTATGAGGTCATAGAAAGGCTGAACCCTTTCTGCATAATTCAAAATGTATGTTCTGCCAAAGTTCAGGAATCCCAGTATAGATTGTAAATTTTTCAATGATTTTGGAGGTTAGAGCAGCGCGCATTTTTCTAAGAAGTTGGCTGGCAAGCTTTTTTCTTAACTTGAAAGCTCATAACCCAAAAATAAGACATTGAGGTTGGCTATTTTTGATTTTCTGAAGTTGAATTTATAGCCCTCAGAGGCGAATCCCAAAATTATGGTGTTCATCCTGGTCATGTGTTCTTCTAGGTCATCATCTGTCAGATAACTATCGTCCACATAGGACAATGCTGCTTTATCCAGATTCTGAAGTAACTCAGTTTCAGTTTATTAAGCTTTATTCGATTTTTTAACAAAATCATAAAAGCACAGATATACAATACATTGATAAGATCATTTGGCAACAAAGTTAATAAATGCAAAGTGAGCAAAAAAAAAGCATTATATTAAAAATAACGAAACATGTTTAAAAGAATTGGCGGATCAAGTGGTACACCAATAAAATGATTCCAATAGGTATATGGTTTAAGCAAAGATAATTCAATTCTAATATAAAACGGGAAAAAGGTAAAAAAATTAGTAAGGTCATTTTACAGGCATCAATTTGCAGGCACTACAGGTAATTCTCATAGGTTACATGGTTCTCCTTAAAGCAATTAAAGTTCTCAAATAAGAAGACACTGCATTAACCTCCAAAACTGATTCCAGCCGCTTTAATTTACAATACGCTGCCCTACATCCTCTAATTCCCCAGTTGATAAAAATTGGTTTTAAAAACAATTTCCTTGGTGCCTCAACAAATTTACAAAAGAGAATCGTATGAATGTTCGATTGGTCTGATAGGCCGTCACAAGGGCATTTCACCAGATACTTTGAACAATCGTTACGATTAGGGAATGTTATCAGACGGTAAAAGGTATCCGCCCGAAACCTGAACAATAACATTCTTAAAAAAGGGCTGGGGACCAGTAATAAGTATGGCTGTATTCCTGTATGAAAGGTGAAAGCTTGGCCCATCTTGGCAGTAAATGTATCTTTTATTGTGAGCCATCTTTTATTATCGAAATAGTCCATAATCAACTTTTTAAGCACACGTCTTGGGAAAAGATTCTAAACACGGTGGGTTCTGAAAGTATTCTATGTGGCCAATATTTAATGCAATGGTTTTTATATGTTGCAGCCATTTTATGTTTCTCACACCATCTAACTGTAGGCAATCGCATATAACATCTCTATTAAGCGATGTCTCTGGCGTGACCTAAATCTTGTGCCAAAAGAGAAGTGGGGAGGATTTAATCGTGTCCTCTATATATGCAATCCTCAGTTCTCTATGGCTAAAAAACATGGACATAGATTTCAGTAACGCCAATAAATAGCGAATGAAAACATTTTCCGTGCGTTGAATCTGATCGGTTTTAACGAAGCCCCAGATGCCCGCACCGTAGATGCCAGTAGGAATGCATTTAGCTTTATATATTTGCAAAAGTTCTTTTACTGGACGGCCACCTAGCTTCCTCGAGAAGTTTATTAGGGCACCCTTTGCTCTACTAATTGCGAGGTTTCTGGCCTCTACTGCCTTAGACCAGTTTCCCCGGCTATCAAAATTTACTCCCAGGTAAGTAAAACTGGTAGTATTTTTAATTTTTTTCTTATTCAAGAAGATTGCCTTATTCGTTTTTAAAGAGGAACCACATCTCATGGAATATGTTTTTGAGACGTTAATCTCTAGCCCCCGCGCGCTCATGAAGTCTGAGAATTTAACTGCCGCCCTTTGGAGGCCAATTACAGTACGTGAAATAATTGCAGCGTCATCCGCGTAGAGGAGGATGGGAATGGAACTTCCCCCCATCGCCGGATAATCGCATTGGAAAGACTTAAGGTATCGTCCCACACTATTCATATATAGGATGAAAAGAAAGAGTGCCAGAATGCACCCTTGCCTTACTCCTCTTTTGATAGCAAATTTATCGGAACATGCCCCCTCTCTCCCATACCTTACCCTTGCTCCTGCGTCCCTGTATAGTTCTTTAATGAATGTTATAATCTGCTGTTCCATACCTATATCAGCTAGTGTATCCCATAGTATGGAGTGATCTCACAGTCGAACGCGGAGCTTATGTCAACAAACGTTATAAAAAGGGATTCGTTTTTTGCTTAGGTATATTTCGCGATCAACAGTGATAAATTGAGGCCCTGTTCTATCGTCCCCTTATCTGAGCGGAAACCATATTGTAGGGCGGAGATGATCTGGTTTTCATCTGCCCTTTCCTGAAGTCTGTTAAGAACAATCCTACATGCTACCTTCATTAGGACATCCAAAAGGGATATTGGTCGATAGCAGGCAGGATCGTTTCTATCCCCTTTTTAAAAATGGGTACCACTATAGCCTCTGGCCAAGTAGTGATGAAGCCTGAGAAGTTAACGCTGTTTAAAACATTTGTTAAAAGAGGTGTCCACAGCTCCGGTTCTTATTTGTATATGTCAATCGGGATACCATCCGGTCCCGATTCCTTCCCTGGGGCGCTTTTCTTAATGGCCCTCATTACCTCCTTATGATCAAAGACGATCCCCAAAGAGAACGGCTCTGAACACTCCTGATTATTACTGAAAATGTTGCTGAGCCTCATATTGGAGTTTTTATACAGTTTTGAGAAATGTTTAACCCATACATCTCCTGGTACTACGACATCAATAATGTCTATGTCTCTATCTAAAAAGAAGGGAGCGTTTACTACCCTCCAAAACATTGTGTTATCATTTTTTAGACACGCTTCATGAAGGCTCTGCCAGAGTTCGTGTTTTAATTCTGACTTCCTATTAGCGATAGCATCCCTATAAGATTTTCGTGTCTTTCTAACCTTTTCCATAGATCTTGGGGATTCATGTAGGTCGGATATTAATTTTTTGTGTGCCTTTAAGCAGTCTTTGTTGAACCATCCTTTCGGTTTGTCAAAGGGTTTTTTATGGGGCATGGTCAACAATTTCTTTATCTCACCTGTAATCACCCCAAAGGAATCAAGAACTTGTTGATGGCTTTCAGTTATAGACAAACAAATTAGTAAGTGATCAAGGACTTTGGTCGCCAATTTATTCATAAAGATTTTTGGGTCTACTCTCTCCATTTTATGCAATGGCCATTTGTACTGCCTAGGCTGATGGGCGTACGGTAAATTAGCTCATTAGATTTGATCAATGCTTGTGGTTTCAGAGATACCACTATTGGATAGTGATCGCTAAAAGCAAGATCTAATGTCTCCCAAGACCCGGCTAATAGTCTATGCCTACGTGAAAGAAGAGCGAATTCTATTATAGAGTTCGCTCCTCTTCCGTTAAAGGTCGGTTTGAAATCCACCATAGGAGTACAAATTTCAATAAAGAAGCCCATATCAAACTCAAAAAACAAGGTATTTAACAAACCCCCTATCCCTGACTGAGTAAAGTGGGTCATGACTTCATCCCTATTTTACTTCAGGGGACATATACCCGTGTTGATGCCAGTGCAGGTGAAACAATTAAAATCACTTACCCATAAGAGGATCAAATCTCCACCACCTGATTGCTCTAGAAATTTTATGTGTCTTCGCAGAGTAAAAATAATACCTTCCCATGACGAAGCATGGGCGTTATTATAAAAATGTATAAGTGCTAGCTTTTTTAAGCCTAACCCGCTTACCAATAAAAGTTGGTAATGATCTGCTGAGATAAATTTAAGAACTTTGAGGTCGGATGTGTTTGAAATATAAGTGGCTAACCCACCTTTATTTCTACCATGTTTTCCATTTTTATTTGGGATGGCTGGTGTGTGAAAGGTTCGATAGCCCCTCAAGTGTACCTCATGGGTCAGCCATGTTTCTAGGAGACATATAATATTGAATTTAAATATTGTCTCTAGCCATTCGGGATCATCCATTTTATTCCCTAGACCTGCATGTTCCAGGAAATAACTAGTTGGCTTTTATATGTGCTCCTCTCCAGTGAATCTGCCTCTCCTGTAGTACTCATTATATCATTTTGATTTTTCGTCTTGCTTATTTTTTTTCAGCCTACGGCTGGGGGAAGTTCGCAATCCCTCCCTATCGTATTACTACCAGATGGCTGTCAATCAACCCCCTCCATTCCCATGAATGGAGCAAAGCGATTTGAGGTGGAAATGTTAAACATGGGTGGCACTTCAATGTAGGTACTTTGAATTCCTGGTCGTCGGGGGTTACCCGCTAGAGCTTTTGGATAAAAGTAGCTTAGATCTCTGGTAGATATGCCTCCCTCATGACCCCCCTGGAACCAGTCTCGAATGTAATTTATCGCCCTGCGGTCTCTGAAGTTTATGATAATTATGTCCCCTGGTACATCCTTTGGTCTTCTTTCCACCCCATCCAGCCTTCTAACTTTCAAAATTTCACCGTTTAGGTTAGGGGTAGTGGCATATTTACTCTTAGCCAATACATGGCCTTATTTTTGAGTGCCTGGTAACTTTCAAATGTTCCGGTTGTCAAAAGGTTCGGCCTCAGGTGGCAGGTCTATATGCTGGGCAGGCCCTATAATCGGTTTATCTTTGTTGGAGGTCCTCTGTGGATTAGCCGATGTCTTCTGGCCTTTCGTGTAAACTCACCCTTTATCTAAAGATTCCCTAGGATTAGAGAGTTCGGGAGCTAGATTCATAATGTCTTTAGCTTTAGTGGTGTTATCTTGAGCTTTAAGCTGCAGATTACCGTTAGTTAGTTAGTTAGCTTGTTGGGAGACTTGGGCGCTAACCTCGGCTCTATGGTAATCGGGGTAGATCTTTTATTCATCAACTCTTTAAGTAAATTAGAGTTGGCAATCCCCATGTCTGAGATAGCCCCTAGTTGCTCAGTCATACGTTTAACCCTCTCAATTAAAGGCAGGAGCAATGATTTAATTAAATGCTCAATATTTGTCATTAGCGCTTGCTCAAGGCATGATGTTTGATGGCCCTGAGTAGGGTCGCTTATTCCTGGGCCTTTAGGTTTAGTTGGAGTCCTATCAGCCCTACAAGCTTTTGCTCGGCTTCCTTTATGCTTTGCCTCACCCCTCTTTCTTTTCATAGAAATAGCCGGCCCTGATTTTTTAGTGCTTGCAGGCTTTTTTTGGACTTGGTTACTAGGAATGATTAATAAAGAATCTTCAGTCGAAGAGGAAGATTTCGAGGCCGGACTAATGTTTGTACTAGAAAGATCCTGTTGAATCGGTAAGGATGCTGGGAGATCTTGTAATTGCAGCGGGATTCCTATGACATTAGTTTGATCAGAGGCAATACTAACGTGCGTGGGGGTCTTTACTAATTGAATAGTCCCTAAGGATGAACGCTTTCTCTGCCATTCTAATGATAAACGCCACTCAGTTAGCAGGATTTCTTTTTCTAAAACTGAGGTGGCCCTTGTAATGAATGCATCCAAGGTCCCTTGAACAGAACCTCCTGTTAACGGGCTCCGACCTAAGTTCAACATATTACTCATAATGTATATTGTGAGTTCAACACGTAAAGCAAGGGAATTTAAAACCAATAAAAATGAAACCTTACTGATTTAGCATTGAGTCTTGTTGCTTAAACCTAAATCGGAGGCAAAGCCAAGGGGGGTGGCCCAGCCCAGCCAGGACAGCCCCGGATGGCCACAGACGGCCCACCCTCTGCCCGGGATCAGACCGGGCTCAGCCCGTGCGATGACACGCCTCTTTTGAGCGCCTCCGGGCTTGTTTAGGGGCGTGGAGTGAGTGAAGGCTCCTGGATATAGTGGTGCTCAGTTCCGCCCGCTCTGCAGCTGCGCCTGATGACCTACGTCGGTGGCGGCAGTGGGGGGGGGATGGCAACAGGGCAGAGTGAATGCAGGCAAATGTACCAGCAAGGGGAAGCGTCACGTCAGGGTCCCGATGCCACAGCAACAGCAAGGTAGGGTCTGTTATACTTTGAAGCAGCCTTTGCAGTAACTCAGTTACCCTGGCAGAAAATAACCCCAGGCTGTTCTTATACCCTTGCGACAGTCGACAAAATTTACACTGTGACCCCAGCGCTGAGAATGCTGTCAAATATCTGCTCTAGGGCGCTATATTCTGTCAGAAGAATCCATTTGAGATATATTTTTTCTGCACAATGTTGTTCATTAACGCAGCACTATGTGGGTTTTGCACTGCAAATGTTTTTGTGCACGAGTGTAGATGTCTGTTCTCATTTGTTATTCTAAAACTAGACTATATGAGTTGTCAGGTTTCATTACGGGAAATAAAGGTTTATTCATTGAAGAGGTGCAAGTTTCAATCACCCCCTTATATTCAAGTTGATCTAAGATCTCCCTGACCTGTTTTTCAGCTTCTGGCTTAATTTGATACTGCCTCTGTGGAGTTGGGATAGATGTTAATTGTATCACGCGGTGGGTTGAATCTTCATCACATCCAACATGGTTGCAATATAATGCAGGAGCAAGGGCTACCGCCCACTCCAGTGTATATGTGTGTTTTAAATATTGGGGAACGAGGTCGGAAAAAGCTACCATAATTACTGATTCTCCCTTTGGGCAATCAGTAACAATAGCAGGTGGCCAATCTTTTTCAGCTAAAAGAATGTCATAGCCAAAAGTCAGGTTCTCCCAAAAGGGGCCTTTAATTTTTCTGGGTTTGTCCCCCTCCATTTGGAGTGTTATTTCATGTAACCTATGTGGGACACTTACCCTAGTGTCAGGTGTTTCCACTGTGATATGTTCACTCAACTTCGCTGTCACCAGAAATTCCATCTGGTTCTGGTGAGCTATTGTTACATCTGCTGCGCTGTTTAGCATTGTCAGAGCCTATTCTCCATTCAGAAGTTGAGTCCTCAGAATTCTGGGCATGTCTAAATTTGAGACCTGCTACTTTCTTCTTTTTGAATTGAGGTTTTGCATTCGGTTTCTCTTCTTTTTTGGAAGCGTAGTCGGAAGGACGTTGTACGTCTCTGGTCTTTGTATGCTCTTCTTGTCTGTGTTCTGACCGTCCTTCCCTCTCAGAGTTTTTTGATGAACCCTAAAAGGAACGAGAGGAAGGCATATCAGTGTCCTGATACCGTTCAAGTTTCCTATTGTTGTCCCTATTCCTAAGGATATACCTCCTTTCGGAGGGCTCCTGTTGAGGAAACCTACCTCTGGATTGAGATCTATTGTCTTTATTCTTTTGTTGTGGGTATCCTATTTCTTCTTCCAAGAAGCAGGTGCTTGTTTTAAGGTATCCTTCTTAGGACCACCCATTAGTTGAGGTTTTATTGCTCTACCCCCAAACTGTCTTTGCCTAATTCTGCATAAGCAGTTTCAATTATTTTGGGTAGTTCATGTTCCTGTTGTAGAGGAGAGAACTCCCTTAGGCGTTGGCGTATCGCCACTAATGCAGCTTCCCCTTTAATATTTGCTAATATTATAGCTGATACCTGGGCAAAATTACGTAGTAACTTCATCGCTAAGTTCAGAGCAGATTCTGCTCCATACTCATTCTGTATTTGTCTTAATACATCTGGTATTACTGCTAAGGACGGGATTCCATGAGTTCTAGTATATATGGCAGCAAAAACTGTACACCAACAGGTACAATCTTCTATCTGGGGTGTTATCCCTATGGGCAAGCAAATAGTTAACATTCTGTGTTTTTCATGTGGGCTGGTGTTTGGAAATACCACCTTGAGCTGTGTTATTTTTTGAGCCACACAAAATGGCATCCGTTCGCGTTTACTGGGCATTTTACCTATCACTGAGTGTAATGCTTGTGGTGTGATTTTAGTTGTTGATATTTGAGTCGGACCTGTTGGTGTAGCCGTTGCTGGCTGAACTGTTAGTGTCCTCATCACAACTGTGTCATGTTTCGGTAAACTTTTATTAGTTCTTTGTGTTGTGTGAATCCTGCTGGCATTGTTTCAATATCAGTATGTGGTGCTTAGGCTGCTAAGCTCTGTCTCTTCCCAGCAGACCGAGTCTTACTTTATTTCTTGTATGGGGTAGGGCATCTTTAAACCAGTATAAATGCTCCTGGTAAGTGGGCAGAACTTTAATATGCTCGTATGGACAATAGTCGTCCGGTATTTCATTTTCTGTGTAGTAATGAAATGTTTTTCAGTGCATTCGCCTGTGGGAATGTAACCCATGAATAGAATGCCTCTGTTCTAAATGATTTGTGTGCCTCAATCACGAAAGTTACTGGCCCACCCCTAGCTGGTAAACCAAAGGAAGCTAGTTTTAGGGTGATGGCATTCCTAACATTTTCTGTAATTATTATTATTATTATTATTATTCATTTATTTGTATAGCGCAACAGCTACCCACAAAGGGTTTCCTGGCGCATTTAGAAGATGAATAATTCTGCTACGTACAAGAACCAGCTTAGATGTTAAACAGCCAGGTCTTTAAGGCTTTCCTGAAGCTCATGTAATCGGTCTCATTTCGGGCTGTAATAGGCATGGAATTCCATAGCGTGGGTCCCAGAAAAGAAAAGGATTTGCCGCCCATGCGTGACCGTCTGATTTTGGGGATTATAAAATTCTTTGCTGCAGAAGAGCGAAGAGCACGGGAGGGGCAATATGGATGTACCAAATTTTGAAGGTATTTTGGGGCTTTTTTTTGTGGAAATTTTATGCATGAAGCAAAGCGATTTGAATTTGATTCGGTTCTCAACTTTTAATCAGTGGAGATCCTGAATGTATTTAGAGGTGGGGGTTGTGTTAGGAATTTAACATAAGAGTCTGCCTGCAGCATTTTGAACTGTCTGCAGCCTACGAATCGTAGCTTTCTTTGCCCCTAGATACAGTACATTTCCGTAACCAAGCCTAGATGTAATTAGTGCATAGAGTACGGTTTTCCTGGTTGATTCTGGCAGCATCCAACAAATCTTCTTTAGCAATTTTAAAATGGCAAAGCAGATAGCGGACGTTTTCACTGCTTGTTGATGCATATTAAGAGAATCATCGATAATGATGCCCAGATTACGTGCTTGCATTACTGGGACTGGGAGTAGGCCCATTTCTTGCTGCCAATGTTGGGGGCCCCATAGCTTTTTGTCTTTGCCCAGTATCATCACATCAGTTTTCTCACCGTTTAGCTTGAGAAAATTTTCTTGCATCCATCCTGCAATTTTCGCGAGCCCTTGTTTGAGTATAGAGGGACTATCCTTATTTCCAGAGGAGAGTGAAAAGAGCAGCTGAAAATCATCAGCATAGGAGTACATTTGTAGCCCAGTTTCTTCCACTACCTTTGCTAATGGGCTCATATATAGATTGAATAGTAGTGGACTTAATATAGAGCCCTGTGGTACTCTGTGCTTGAAGACCTGGACATCAGAGCAAGCAGAGCGAGAGAAAACTTGAAAGGTACGTTCCTCTAGCAAAGATTTAATCCATTTTATGGCCGGGCTTCTAATACCTAATAAATATAGTGTCCTCATTAATACAGTGTGTGATACTGTATCAAATGTGGCACTAAGGTCTAAAAGTACCAGTGCAACCATTTCACCTTTATCCATCAAGGAGCGGATATTTTCAGGAAACTCCCAATAGTGTTGTCTCCATAGAGAACCCCGATCTGAAACCTGACTGATGGGGAGGCAACAGATCTTGGGCCATGGTGAATTCGGTTAAGGAATGGTGCACGTGTTTTTCTAAAATCTTCGAGAATATGGGTATTAGGGAAATGGGTCTAAAATTTGACGGCAGGTTTGGGTCGGCTCCAGCCTTCTTTAGCAGTGGGTGAATCATGGCATGTTTCCATTCTTTTGGTACAGTTTCCTCTTGTAAGGGCAAGTTTAAAAGGTCTGTAATAATAACCATTCCTTTTTTGTCAAGTGTCTTAAGTACTGAGCACGGTAACGGATCATTTGGTGACCCAGATTTCATTGTGCTAAGTAGCTCAATAAATGTGTCCGTGCTGAGTTAAGGCCAGTTCTCCAGAGTGTTGCTGGGGCAATGGAGGAGCAACGGATCTGTGTTATTTGGAGACTTAGGGCTCCATTATGATGTGGGGCGGTTCGCCACCGCCATGGTGGAGGTGGCGATCCGCCCGACAGAAATGCCCGCCCGCCACCCTTTTCCCCCCGCCACATTACAATGGCGGGGGGGACCGCAGCGGAGGCAAACACCGCCCGCCAGTTTTCCACCCCGGTCGCCTTGCGGCCGGGGCGGAAAACGAGTAACATGCAGGCGGTGTCGGTCAGACACCGCCCGCAATATTACAATGGGCTTTTTACAATGCCTTTCCGTGGCGGCATGCGGTGTTCAGCCCCCAGAGAGAAGGCCAAAGGGGGGTGGCACACGGGGGGTACCGCGCGGTGCCTGCCGCTTCGATTGTGCAAAGGTGTGCTTTTGTTTTTAACATTGTGGCGGGCGGAGCAGTGAGCACCGCCCGCCACAATGTTAAATTGAGGAATGCGCCTGCCACTGTGGCGGGCGCATCCTAATGGCAATGTCGGGACCCTCGCCCTTTAGGCGGGCGGTCCCGAGTTCTGCCGCCCGCCATCCTAATGTGCCCCTTAGTGATCAGGGCGCTATGTGAGGAGGTGTCTGCTCGATAGCTATTATTCTGAGCTTGTTCTATCCCCTGATACATTTTTTCCACTTTACTAACAAAAAACGTGGCTAATAAGTCACATTGCTGTTTACTTAAGTCTAGTGGAGATTGTAGCGTTTTAGAACCTGCCAGGTCTTTCACCATTTTAAAAAGCGCTTTTCACCGATTTAGTGCCTCCAAAATTGTAGAGCACACAAAATCAGCTCTGGCCTTACTACAGAGTGCATGATATTTGTTTAGTTTAGTCTTGTACTCCCTTTTAGCTTCAGATGAGTACGTTTTCTTCCACATACGCTCAGAATTTTTACACTTCGATTTTTCTAGCTGCAGTGTTTCTGTAAACCAAGGGGCAGGGGGTCGATGTTCTTTACATTTTAATTTAGTTTTTGGTAAGCAGGTATCTATGGCTGTCATAAGCCATTTCTGTATGGCTGTAGATAAAGTGTGGACCGAAGATTTAGAACAAGGCGTGTATGAGTTTAAGTGCACATCTGCACATGTCCTAAGGGACACTGTCTTTCAGGGGCGCATGCACGGATGTCTGTGGTTCCATGCATGCATGTTAGGAGGCTGTTACTTACATATAGAGGAAGAAGAGTTAATTGGCATCTGGAGCAGGTAGGTCCGCATAGCTGTTTGTGTTTTCCTGTGGCTGAGGGAATGCAGAACCTGTTTAAAGAATTGTGCCCTTATTCTCTGACTCCCAGGCATGGGGTAGCATTCACATACCTTACAGATCAACTTGCTTCTTATTCCTCCCCCTGTAAAGCCCCATGAGGAGAGTAAGGAGGCACGTTTAAGGTGCCGAATTAAGGAGACCGTATTTTATCTGAATCCTGGCAAAGAGATAAAGGAACATTCTCAAAAGTTTCCCTCTCCTGTCTCTTCAGTCATAAGAGGATGTTCAGATGGCTGAGGAGTAAAGAGGTAAATATATATTGGGTAAGAGATAATGCCAGAATTGTTGGGCCATGCAAAGGAAAACATGGGGTTTCAAGAGTAGGAAGCTCCAGACACTTCAGCTTCTGGGTAAACAGCCAATTTCAGAGTGCAACAGAGCTTGATTTCCCTGTGCATCCTTTCATTTTGGAGGCAATATAAGGACCCCAACAAAATCATATTGCCTTGTTTTATGGCAAAATTGTACCCTCTTAAGGATATGCATATTAATCCGACTAAATCTATTCCAATGGACTTTTTTGTTGCCAGCCTTGTGGGAGCACCTCATTGAGTGAGGATCCTACTACAAAGGATGCTACTGATAAGAAGGTGGACTCTGCTCTAAGAAAACTTTATTCTGGTACTCATTTGACACTTTGAGTTAGGAATTATAGCTGGTAGGTTTCCCAATCTTTGATTTCAGATATAAAAAATGTGTTCTCTGTGGTGGAAGATTCCTCAGATTGGTCTTCTCGTTTACAACATATTGAATGTCAAGTGGAATACATGTCAGACATTGTCTTTGATGTGGTATGGGCTACAGCTTTGTCAGGGGGTGCCTGCATTGCAACCAGACGTAATCTTATTCTGAAGGTTTGGCACACAGATTCAGTGCAGAAAACCTCGATGTTAAGAGTACCCTTTCAAGGAACCCAGTTGTTTAGTCCAGAGAGGGAGGAGACGCTCCATGAGTTATTCAAAGAGAAGGAGCATTCTTCTTCTTTAAAACAGCCAACTATGGAGAAACAGAGGGTGCCGAAGAAGCCTTTTGTTCACCAGCCTGCTAAGTGTCAGGATCCAATCCCAGTAAGCGCCTTCACGACTCTCTCCCTGCCTTCAGTCCGACAGAGAACTACAAATCGCAGAAGGCCTGGCAGAAGAAGGAGAAGGAGTATGGGTATAGTACTGCTGCACCCCAACCGGCATGCGTAATTTGTTGTTTTTTTCTGTTGGCTCCTTGGAGGTCTCTCATGGCTGGGGGTGGCCTCACCAGCAAAGTCGGAGCTTGTGCTGGCTCCTTCTGTGTATTCCGGTTTTTGGCAGCGACTCTCTGAGTGCCAGACCTTGGATACCGGCGCAGCTGCAGTCAATGAACAGGGGGCCCGCTCTTCCCCGCGTGCGTCTATCTCCCCCTGTTCCCCCTCCTATGCTGGATTAATCAGCGGGATCACTGATTAGAATTCAACTCGGGGGACCCGCATTTCTGACAGCTGGGTCGGCTGTAGATTCGTTGTTTGGTTTGGGGTTTTCCAGGACCCTACTTCAGAGCGGTAGGAAGCGTTTTCTTTTCTGTTTATGCTTTCGGAGAAGCAGTATTTCCAGGTATGAAGTTATCACCAATCATTTTGTGTGCCAAAGGTTCCATGAGGAGGATTATTACTATGGACTTTTGATATTCTGTGTTTGTTGACTTTTGGTTCTATTACTTTTGGATATCACTTATTTGTTATTGGGTTGGAGCTTTTCTTTATTTTGCTATGAGTTACAATAGCAGAATTTAATTACTTTCCGGTGGCATACCTGCAACCTCTGGTCTATTTTTGACCCTGCCTGATTCCACGCTGGAATGAGACATTCTTTTGTGATATTGAATATGTATGAATGTTTGTGAGTAATACAGGAGAAAGGTTGGCTGGATTAAGAAGAGTCTGTAAATCGTTTTTGTGTTTATTTTTGTAGGTATGGTTGCCAGGAAGATTGGCAAAGTTTTGTTTTTGAGTTCAAGGCAAGGTGTGGAGCAACACGTCCTCAATTGAGGTAGAGCCCTGGTGTAGTGTGATTATATGAGAGTTGAAACATTACTATCCGTATTGTTTTTGTGTCTTCTTTTGTTTTATAGGTTTTGTTCTCCCAGCTGCTCCTTCCCCAATTCCCTTCCCTCGCTTGATCTCCCTAATCCTCTGTGGTTATATAATCCGAGTTGGGGATTTCAAGAGGTGGACATCTTTGAGCATCACCCAGATCCTGCAGAGTTCATGTCTCATGATTTATAAGAGTTTGACACTAGACGTCAAGATCAAGTTATTCGGAGGAAGTTGTATTTAAGAGAGGGGCAAGAAGAAAGCAAAATCGCCAACAAAGCCTCACTCTTAACTATCTGGATGCTCCTTCATAATTTGCGGTTGGAGGCAGACTTCATCACTTTCTGGGTACTTGAGAGGCATCTACTTCCAACGAGTGGGCTCTTCAGATGATCACAGAAGGTTACTAGATAAATTGTATATCTCATCTGAGGGATTCAGGGGTGAGGCCAATTCCTTGGCCTCAGAAGGACATGAAACGCCTGTTCTGTCTCAGTGGCGGAGTCTCTCCTGGAGAAGAAGGCCATTTTAAGCGTTTCCCGTCTGAGTGAGGAAAGGTATACTTCTCGATTGTCTTTCTGGTAGAGAAATAGATGGGTTTCGGATGGTGTTGGATTTGAAGTCTCTTTGCAGGTTTTTGAAAACTTTACCCTTCAAAATGGAGACTTGACAGAGTGTAATCCCTCTAGTGGTCAGGGATCATTTCATATAGACTATGGAGCTTTAGGATGCTTCTTATCGTATGCTGATTCGGCCGCACAACCAGAAGTGCCTGAGGTTCTGTAACAAAAGACATCATTTTCAATTCCAGGTATGGCTGATTGGGCTCAAGGTGGCCCACCAAGTATTCACAAAGGTAGTGGTTCCCTTGGTTGCATTGTTCCATCTGAAAGGGATTAAAATCTACATATACCTGGACATCTGGGTCCTACATGCCCCATCTCAGACTCATTTGCTTAAAGAGATGGCAATAGTGTGTAACTGAATCCAGAGCAAAGTTTTTCTTCTCAATGTGGGGAAATGCAAGATGGTACCCTCTCAGGACTTGATATTTATAGGGACCAGATTCTGGACAAATCTCAACAAATTCTTCCTTCCAGAGTCATGGGTACTAACTTTACCGACTCTGGATCTCCAGGTGTCCAACAGTCAGTCCCTTTCAGTATAAAGATGGTTAAATCTTCTGGGGCACATGGCGGCAGCAGTCTTCTAAGTGACTTGGACCAGGTTTTACCTTAGGCCATTTTGGAATAGTCTATATAGCTGGCGCCGGCCAGTTTCAGAAGACTTTGACACTTTGGTGCCTTTTACTCTGGACTTACGGAGAGAACTGCATTGGTGGATGGAACCCTCCAGCTCTCCAAAGGGATGTTTCTCCAACAGGATCCCCTGAAAGTACTGATGACAGGTGACAGTTCTTTCAATTGGAAAGCTATTCTGGAGAGGCATTCAACAAGAGGGAGCTCACTGCTGTGTTCAGAGCAGTCAAGGCATTCCAGCAGGTGTTAGAAGGTTACAATTTGGTTGAGCGGACAGACAATAAGGTGGCAGTGGCATATCTGAAAAAGCAGGGGGGATCCAGATCGAAATCCATCAATCTAGTGGCAGCTCAGTTGTTCAAATGGGCAGAGTGTCACCTGGGGCCCCTTCTGGCAGTACACATCAGGGGTGGACAATGGTGTGGTGTATTCGCTCAGCAGAGTGTTTCTAACGAAGAGATGTCCTTGACAGTCCAGTTTTTCACCAAATCTGCACTCTATTTGGACAGTCAGGTCTGCATCTCTTCGCTTCCTGCCACAATGCTCAGCTTCCTCGCTTTTACAAAAGGGTGCCGCAGGAGGGGGCTTGGGGAGTGGCTTCATTGATGATCCCTTGGTTGTCGTGTCTTTTGAATGCTTTTCCTCCGATAGCTCTGATTTGCATATTTCTGGCCATGATGCTGATGGAAAGCAGGGAGACGGTCCTAGTAGTCCCGTTTTGACCACAATGATCATTGTTTACACTTCTGAAGTCCCTAGAGGTTCAGGGCCCTTCGTTTTTCCTGGTCTCCACATCACCCCTGAGGACATCACAGGTTCTTTCCATCCAGAGGCTTCATCTCCTGGTGTGGAAGTTGAGAGGTGGGGGTTACAGAGCAAGGACGTTCCTAGACACTTAGCGGTTGCCATCCAGCAGTCTAGAAAGCCGTCCACCTAGGAGTCTTGTGGTAGATATTGGGGCAGTTTTCAAAAGTGGTGTTATCCTTTAAATCTCTGTTCTTTAGAAAGTACCTTGAATACTGTCCTACAGTTTCTTTGGGAGGGTTTTGAGAAACGTCTGCCTGTCTGTTTCTACAATGAGGGCTCAGTGGGCCGCTATTAGAGCTTTTCGAGCTACTTAAGAGTAATCTTTCAGATTCAGAGGATCTGATGAATAAGTTGTTGAAAAGCTTTTCCATTTCCAGACCATTTGTATCCTTTGTGGGATTTACTTCTAGTGTTAAGAGCTGTGGTTTACCATCCTTTTGAACCTTTGGTAACGGTGGAAGAGAAATTCTTGATCTGAAAGTGGTCTTCCTTATAGCCATCACATCATCCAGGTGACTTGGGGAGCTGGGTGATCTGTTGGTCAGGCAACCTTTCTTTCTTTCTGTGAGAATGGTATTCAATAGTGAATTTTCAGTGAAGTTGAGATGTTAAGAGGGCCCTTTTGAAATATGTGAATAGGTCATAGCCTTTTAGATGGTTTGATTACTTGTTTGTTTCTTTTGGGACTTCCAACAAAGGGGAGATAGCGTCCTTGTTGCCCATCAGTCATTGGATTAAACAGGTGATTGCTATGGCATAGTCTTTGTCAGATACCCCTCCTCCTGAAGGGTTGCAGGGGAGTTCTACCAGAGGGGTGTCCACTTCATGACCTGAGATTCATGAGGTGTCTGTTGCTGAGATTTGTCGGGCGGCTACCTTGGACATGCCAAACACTAATGTACACCATTATAGATTCAGAATGTGTTACATAACTGTACTCATTTTGGGGTGGGAGTGCTATATTCAATGTTATCCTGAGCATGCCCAGTTTCTAATAAATCCATGTTGGGTGTTGCAGTCAATTGTGTTCTATATACTTTTTGTGTTATGTTTCACTGGTCTTGAAGGCCGGTATGAATGATGCTTTTGTATTCTTCATTGGTGATGAATGGGATGAGGACAAGGAGGACCTGGGGGTAATGTCTCATTATTTACCAATAATTTTCATTACGCCTGGTTCTGTTGCCCTCATTCCACTCATCACGCCCCTCCCCCACAGTTGCCTGGCCTTCATTCCAGGGAGGCTTGGTATGTCAGGCAGAATGATGCGTAGGTTTGCCTATATAGGCACCAGCCTCATAAGAGGGGCATATACTACTTGTATTTATCTCATTGTTTTTTCTGTCTTGCGAGGTGGATTCACATTATTAGTGATGAATAGGACATGGACAACAGGACCAGGAGTAGTAAAGATTTCCTGTAAGTAATGAGACATTTTGGCATGCAATATTACCACTGGTACAAAAGGGGGTGGTGATGGACGGAATCAATCAAACACTCACACCCAGTCAAAAGATCTGGGTTTAATCCATCACCGTTCTTTAGCCCAGTCTGCCACCCCAGTTCAGACATGGCTATATGCAAATCAGTCTGACCCTGTGCCTCATGGGAACATTCCAGCCCGAACTGCCAAGCCATGTCTTCCCTGGACCGGAAACAAGCTTCCGAGGACCGTTTTCTGGCATTCCAGCCGTCTTCAGCCCGGCTTGCTTGAATCCAGTGGCAAAGTGAGCAAGGGACTCACGTCTGAGCATACCCTGCCAACTTATGGCGAACAAAGCGGTACAAAAGGGGGTGGTGATGGTTTTTCTATGCAATATTACCACACCTGGTTTTCAACAGACACAGTTTGCCAGGTTAAACCTAAAGGGATTGGTTTGTAATCAACGGCAACCAATTTAGAAATTACCTGCCGAAATCAGTGCAGAAACACCGTTTTCTCTGGGAAATCCCATTATAATTCCACACCACAGTTACGGATCCCAGTGGTATTGGTTATGCCGACCATCCTCTATAATGAAGGGCAGAGCACAGTGTGACACACAGCAACTAGTGCAAGGCCACACACACAAATTGTTGCTTTAGACCACACAGGTCTTTCGCACTGGTTAGCTAGAAAGTCACCACATGCTGGAGTATAACCCCTTTGCTGCGGGGCTAATTTCCCCACAGCGCGGGGGGGAGGGGGGCCGCGCACGGCGCCGCTGTGCTCATGACGAGCCCAGGCTCGTCATGCAGCACGGTGCTCGTGTGCTGGTGACGAGCCTGGGCGCGTCATGACTACGCCCGCGCAATGCAACGCTCAGCACACCGGGGAAATTAGCCCCGCGTGTGAGCGTTCCACGGCTCATGACGAGCCTAGGCTCGTCACCAGCACACGAGCACCGTGCTGCATGACGAGCCTAGGCTCGTCATCAGCACGGAAGGGGATAACAAATGTAGTAATGTCAGTACAAGAACACAAACAACAGAAGATTGTGCAAGAAAGGTAGCACTCTGCAGGCAGAAATAACACTCAGCTCACTCGCACTTGCATCCGTAGACTCTTGAACAGCTCTCTTCTGGTCTCCGGTAAGGGGTAGAGACCCGTGGCAGCCAATCATTATACCAGGGAAGGGGGCGTTGGCAACACACGCACACATACATACTCACTCACACTCATTCATTCACACATGCACACACACACATACATACATATATACACACATCCATTCACAACACTCACTTCCAAATATTCATGCATGCATGCGCTCAGCAAACATTAAAAATAAAATCATGCTTACCCGTGCAGCTCTGCCTCAGAGATCCCAAGACGGTTGAGTCTGCTGCCTTCAGTCATTGACTGATCTAAGGTCAGCCAATGAGGGAAGGAAGCAGTCTCAAGCCTCGGAGGTCATAGAAGGGTCGGGACTGCTGCCTTTCCTTGCAACAGTCCCTCACTCGCCACAGAGTCAGATGGGATCAGTGAGACTGCTGACCCCACCCCACTCTGTGACGAGGTGTCAGTGATTGAGGCACTTCAGGGCTTACGACTGAAGCGCCCACGTCTGATGCAATCACTGATGCTTGTCACAAGGGGTGGGGGGGGTTGAGGTGCTTTGCCAGACTGAAGCTGTCACGCCCACAGGAGCTGGGACTTCTTCAGCCCGGCACAGTTCAGCTCAGGCAGCTGACCCTGCGCGTTTAGTGCATGTATAGCTCCTGGCTGCGTGACCTGAAAATGAGTGCCTGTCAGGTTGACCTTTGCTCAGCCTGACAGACATTCTTTATAGTGGCCAAGGGCGGGGGGACATGGCCCCTCAGTCCATTAGGATAGGCCGTGGCTGGTAGAAACGGGGTTCAAGGCCTTGTTTCTGAGATCTGGACTCCTTGGGCTAAATAGGGGCTTCCTAAGGCACAGTTAGCAGTAGCTGCATGGGAGGCCCACAGAGCTTCAGCAAAGGGCTGTCAGGCTTATTCCTGCCCCTTCCACAACGGCTTTCAGGCTCATTGTTAGCCAGGAGGAAATGAGAAGTATTCAGCTTCGAGTACCACCATCAGAAGGTTTCATGCAGTGGTGTACAAGCAGTTGTTCTACAAGTTGTAGAGCCTGCTTACAGATCCAAGTTCGGGCACATAGGTGCTGCATTCTCCAAGATAAAAAGGTCTAGCAAATCAGACAAGGGCAGAGCTTTCCTCTTCAGCGCATCTAAGGCCTTGTTTCCAGAATGCACTGGAGATCTTTCTGCCTATATGCAGAAGTCCTAGTACAAATGCTATGGTTTCCTACAGGAACCCTTTAAACAGCCCCTTAAAAATCGTCAAAGGAAGATTAAGAGAACTAGTGGGTGGGGCTGCCCTTGTTGTTCTGTCGGCAACATGAATCCTCTGTCTCCTCCTATTACAGTTAAATAAATGGATGCAGATAGCTATGAGCAACCCTAACTAAAGCTTAAGGTTAGGTTAGCAAAGCATTTACAATTATTGGTAGTAGTGTAAAACCTATGCCCATGCCTGCAAACACACAATGATAAATGCAAAGGGGCCCGTCTACCCCAAGCCTCAACATACTGCACCACGAATACTAAAAACGATATTATGCTCCCCCCAGCCACGGCCTATAAGACATGCACTGTGGTGAGGACAAGAGGGCTAGGGGGGGCTATTTCCTCGCATGACACAATAAAGCAGAATTCCTCGAGGAGCATCAATTTGCAGTTTGGGGTTCCCCAGGATCATGGACCTCTGAAACTGTTATCAAACCTCGAAAAAACAGGGAAAGAAACACACAGGGACAAAGAAAACATTGGTGGGAGGGTAGCGATGCATGACATGTCAGGGACATTTTTCCCTACACTAGGCAGTAGTCTGCTCTCTTATCGACACAAAGGGCAGGGGGAAGGGGACGGTAAAACTACACATTTTTGTTGTAAAATAAATATACAGATGTGCAACTTTCTAAACAGCAGAACAGAAAAAATGGGTGCATCAATTCACTATTTATGTTCAATATTCTGAAACACAATTGACGAATGGAATGTCGTACATGCCTGCGGAGTGTTCGCCTACGCTTTATGGGTTGTTCTTCCCTTTTAGGAAGACAGTGATCTGTGCAGTCGAGCTTCAGTGACAGGACATTATTGTCCCTCTAGTTCGAGTGGAAAAATTGCATCTAATCTCGGAGTGTTCTGTCATACCAAAGGTGAGACTAAAAAAATGAAGATATACAATGCCTGCTCAAATTTGAGTCACGATCGGGCACTGCCAGAGGTGTAGTGAACCCCCCAACCCACACTTAAGCAGCTTAAGTGGGGGCTCCCACTGGAACCGATGGGCTAGTGAACTGGAAACTAATGGTGGGCTTCTTCTCTCTGCAGACACAGTGCAAATAAATATTAGCTAGTGAATACTATTACAGAGGGGTGGGGGGCATGCCCCGAGATGCAGAGGAAAAGAAACAGAAAGGGAAATAATGGAATGATGCAAGATAGGGATAGCAGAGAGAGAGGGCGAAATAGTAAGAGTGAGCTTAAGAGAGAAAGGTAAGAAAGAAAAAGAAGGGTGAGAGCCAAAAGATGGATAGCTGGAAATAGTAAAGTAAGAGCATAAGATAAAAGGAAGAAAAGGACTGAAAGGGCAAAAAGAAAGAAAAGCTTAAAGGTAGTAAACAAGGATAAAGGACGAACAAATGACGGCATGGAAGGGTAAAGGATGAGGTGAAAGGTTGGAGCGAAAGAGTGAAAAGATGGCTAGATGGAGGGGCAGAAAATGCATGGAAGAGTAAAAGTATTGATAGGTGAAAGAGCAAGTAGATGGAAGGATGAAGAATTTACAGATATGTATCTTTTATAGAAAGAGTCTATGGACGAGTGAAAAGATGAATGGTTGGACGGGTGAGTGAATGGAAATGTGAATTAATAAGGAGTGATGAGTAGATATACGGGTGAATGAATGTGTGGAATGGTGAAGGAATTAACAGATGAAGGGATAACTTGCTAAAAGGGTGAAATGATTGATGGACAAATGGATGGGAGGTGGGAAAAAGAGTGAAGGGAAGCCTCCTAAGTAGGGTAAGATTTGCTCACTTTGCAGCTTAGTGTGTTTAGAGGGGTTGTTAAAGTGGGGGTATTCTTAATTTTCTGGAAACTTTCCTGAGCATAGCTATTAACCCTCGCTGTGCTGCTGGTGAGGTGAGGGAACAAGTATGTGGCAAACTTGAGAGAGGTGGAAGAGGTAAAAGCCTGCCTCGGTCTAATGCAAGATCCGCCCACAACGGCTAGCACGCATATCAATGCCCCAATCAAGTGGTCAAGTGAGCAGTGCACGACTGCGCAGCATACACTTGGTAGGGGCCCAGCAGAAAGGAACAAACGAGATATCATTCCATCCTCAAATCTGGACCGAAGATCATACATTCTTGTAGTACTCAGAGTGGCATGGATGTATGTAGAGGAAACACAAGAGGACACTGGGAATAGATGTTGGAAAGGGGTAAAAAAAAACATGTTGTATAAATGAAAGACAAAAAGTATGGCACCAGAGGACGAAGAGGGTATAAGCAAAAAGAAGATGGCACATGAAATAGAAGGGAGACAGAAAGACACAGCAAAACATCGATAATGGATGGGGTGAACGGGGAGATAAGGTAAACCTCAAATTGGAAATAGCGAGATAGAAAAGAATAGTCAACCCCATAGTAGAAGGGATGAGAACCATCAGAAAGAATGAAAGGCTTGTGTTGGAAGAGATATGTGGAAAAGGGTGTTGTACTAGTTCGGGGATGAGAGTGAAGGGAGGCTTGCACTTGTGACCTGTAGTCTCACAGCCAAGGAGAGAAGACTGGACTTGCACTGGAATGTACACAAGGGAAGGGGTATTGTAAAGGATAAGATGACGATGAAAGTGGTGGAGGAAGTGAGAGATAAATGTCAATATATAGATAAAACTAATAGGAGAAGAAAAGGAATAATAGCACGAGAAAACAGAAAAACAAAAGCAAACAACTGAAGTACTGATAAAGCAGTAAATAAAATAAGAGGTGCAGATAAAAAAAGTCCATCAGACACGGGAAAAACAAATAAAAGCTACACGTGCGAAACTTTGACGGGGTATATGAATCATGCAAATCTCAATGAACACGTCTCTCCCTGCTTATCTGCAAATCGCCTTCTCCTGTTCAGCTTATATTTTAAATTCCATGCACTTTTGTAATCTGGTGATTTGGGTCACCAAACAATGCTTAAAACGCAAAACACATCTGAAGAATCATTTATGATAATTTTTTTGCAAGTGTTCCCGTCAGAAAATGGGGAGGAAAATGCCACTTCGTTAATGCGCCCTATAAAGTTCAGATTCAGAGGGAGCTCTTCTATTAACTGGTCATTTTTGCGAGAAGAAAATAAGGCTTAAAGGCAGCCAGTCATTAATGTATGGCTAGAACAGGCATCCTTTATGCTTCGCACTATTTTGGTTTCGGCGCACTTTACAGCAATTAATCTATGCTAAAGACTCATCTAAATATAAATATTCTTAGACTTGACAATACAGGTGAAAGCTATCCTCATTTCTGCCTTTTACTATGTGTTTTGATTGCACATAATGTTTCTTCATCCTCACTTGTTTGTTCTGCAACCTGCTCTTCCCTTGTGCTCGATCAACCCACTTCCCCGCACAGTTATTACTTCTATCATTTATCATTTTGCTCTTTGCGGGGGTTGATTTGATGTTGCTCTTGGAATCCTCATCCTAGTTTTCTTTTTTCTTTTCACCCTCTGCGATCGCGAGAGAGTTTTATTTCACTTGATGGCTTTGATGCGTTGGCAATTTTTTAAAGTAATGTGTTGCTTTTGAATTGGCTTGCAAGTGCCTGGAAATGATGTCCAATTGTGAACCGTGCTTTATAACTAACCAGTCCACGCGTCTCTTGTTGAGTCCAAGAGCTTCAGAGCAATCCTGAATGAGAGCAGCAGTTTCCTATATGAGAGACCTGGTATGTAATGGTAGTCGGATTTTGTAAACTGCACATCACAAGTCCACACGGCCTGCTTCAGAGTGCAGGTTTAGGAAGTCTCGCCTGGCCAGACTAAAGATATTCACGAGCACCAACCTTAATGATTTTGTGAGTTATTTAAAATATTTGTAGCTATTTAACATATTTCTTGTGAACAGTGGCTCAGACATTGGCTGATCTAATTTTAAAGAGCAGACCTTTAAAAAATAGAAAAAGGAGTGTGACAATGTCCATTTGTTGGACAAGAAGGAAACATTTGATCTTATCCATATGATTTCTCAGAGCCACATAACTAGATTTGTACAGAGCAATTTGTTGGACCATTTCCACACGCAAGGTTTGCAACAATTTCATGTGCTGTGTTTTGCTATAAAGCTCTTGTAGATTGTTTCATAACCAAAATAGTACCATGGCTTTAGGCTAAGGTCTAATCCTATCTTAAATCATGTCCCTGATGGATACAATTTTCCGCCTATTCGTCACCTTATGAATAGCTCTCTAGACCAGTTTCCAGACTGGTCCGGAAACATTTCCACTGCAAAAGCTACCCGCTAGTCCAGGTTGCACTTTGAGACTTCAGATGACACCCCTCCTACCATTTGAGATGGCATCGGAGCATATTAGGTGTCAAACCAAGCACAGGCACCACTTACTGTAATAAAGCACCTCATCTACATGCTCTGGAGCTCTCTTGGTGCGTCATCAAAATGATGGATTTATTCAGGACAACTCCTGCACCCTCTGGGCCAGTCCCCAAGGGTGAGCCTGCTCCCATGGGCTTGGCAACTCCATCGACTCTGATCCAACACCGCTTGACTCTGCCAGGCGCGTTGGGCCAGCACTGCTTATGGTGCTACAGAAGCGGAGCGCAAACAGCAAACTATGACGCTACTTTCCAAGTAGGCTGAAATAATTTGAGCGGCGAAAGACACAGTAAAATCATGCTTTTATGACGAGCTTCTTCATAGTGCCCAAAAGTTTGAAGGATTATCCTTCCATGGGGGGCCCCTTCCAGTTCCTAGACAGCCTCAAATACATGCTAAGGCAATAAAGTTTTGTTAATTGCTTTTCGGTATAATGGATTTAAAAGGGATTTGTGCAGCCATATTTTGCCATTCTTATGAGATTACAGTATAACAGGAAATCTGCTTTACGGACTGAGTCTTGCTGATGCAGACCAAACTCCCAGCATATTTGTGCTCTGCATGTGCTAAAAGGCAAATAAAAAAGTTCCCTAGATATGTTGCACTGAATCAAGTCCAATGTCGACGCAAAACGTCCTGGAAACACTTAATGGCCCTAGACTACAGTGTGCAAAGTTTTCCTCTTACTAATGCACAGAGCAAAGGTTAAAGTAAGGACTTCATTCTATACAGTTGCCAGATGGTACCTCGGTGAGCATCTATTTGTTAGCCAGATTCCCAAATAATTATGGGCCTGATGTATCACATTTCCTTTTGCAAAAAGTGTTTGCAAATTGCGCACTGACTTTTTGTGAATAGAAAGGAATTTTGTGAATGGTTTAAAATGAAAATTGTTTTTTGTTTGTCTGAGAGTTGTCAGTCGACCCGTGGACCACTGCCTACTCCCCAACAACCTTTTTTAAGTAACATTCACAAAGGGGGATAGATCCCAAGGGGACCCTTTGCCATTTGCAAATGGGTTAACACCTAATTTGAAGTGTCAGTATAACGCCAATGTTTTGCGACTGGATTTCGATCACAAAACAATGATACATACCTTAAAAGATCCCTATTTGGAAGGAATATCCTTAACGCATCCCATCCAAAAAGCAATACTTTTGGTTTCTACAGCCTATTTGTGGTTCAGTAACGTGTTACCAAATTGTTAAACGGGTTTAGTACGTAACAAAAAATCAATTTTGCAGTCACAAACCGTGTGATTTTACGAATCAAAGGCTTAGTGACTGCAACATGTATTTGAAAATCATGCCCTATATGCAGAAAGGCAGCACAAGGGAGAAGGGTCCACTTTCTAAAGCTTTTTGTTTGTGTATTCGCCAAAAATCACAATCTTTTATTTATTCTGATTTACTTTCATATTCTTAACTAAGTTCTAAGTATATCGATTGTTTAATGCCCTCTCAAAACCCATATAAGTGTATCCTAAAATGTTAATATCTTTATATTGCAGAATTTATAGTAATTGTTTGAAGAATCTTGGTGGAAGTAATCTGTCCCTAAAACAAGCTAAACCAATATCGGCTGTATGAAGGCTAAAAATGAATGAGGATAGAACACACCCATGTTTGAGCCCTCGTTAGTTTTGACTCATTTTGCCAACCTTAACCAGTGGCAGCACAAATCAAAAAAAGGGGGGGTAATTTAGGGTAAAATAATTTTTAAAACGTACCTTTTGCTGCCGCTGATGCCAACGGCCGCCTCAGTGCTCTCCCAGCAGTCTCTGGTAAAACACAGGCTCCCTACCCAATCCAGGCGCTGCTCTCATGCTATCAGAGCAGCACCAGGATCGGTCTGAGTGGGCTGGTCTACTGCTCAGACAGTGCTTGAGAACCTGTGGGTTTCTCCAACCCAGCTGTCCCTGTGCAACACAGCGGGGTTGAAGAAATAGAAGTGTGCATGTCTGTTTGGTTGGCCTAAGACGGCCAGCCAAACCGCTATGCGCACTTCTAAGTACCCAGCTCTACTCCCTGGCATGGCCTGGACCCTCCCTACATGCATGCCTAAGCCAGAGCTAGTCACAGAAAAATAAAATTATATTGTTGTATTATCATTTTATTTTTATGAAACTGACTCTGTGGTTCTGTAATTCTCAAACCTGACTGTATTTTAGTCTTGCCCTCACGTAGGCCAGTGAAGTAGGCCCAACGAACAAGTGGCCTTGCCTTCTGAGTTCGTGCATATATTAATTTGGGTTTTTCTGACTCTGAATGAACTGCAGAGAGAGTAACCTTTTCCACCTGAAACTGACCTTTTGCAAAACCAGTTTCACTAGCTGATTGTTGTCTGAGTTTTTCAATCACTGTTCAGGACCTCGTTAACCTTTAGTTTCCTTGCACATATCTTATCCTAAACAATATCTAAATTGCTTCTTTCCTTAAGACTTTCTTTTCTAAACATGGTTTTTGCCATGCGTCGTGACTGCCTTCTGGTGTTGCCTTTTATGTAGGCCTCAGAAGTTAGTCTGTGAGCAAAGCAGTCTGACCTATTGTGGATCATATATATATATATATTACCTACTGGCGGTCGCCAGTAGGTATATATAGTTAGGATTTTTTCTCTATGGGATTTTTGAAAATTCTATGTCTAATGACTTTGGCGTTTGTGGACGGAATTGGCTGAAATTTTCAGGAAAATGGAACATTTTGTTTCTGAGCAGCCCCTGACAATTTGGGGGGGTTTCATCAAGGGGGGGCCGACAAAAAAGGGGGGTCCCAAAACGCGTTTTTCCCATGTTAATTTCCATAGGGCGGTTGGCCTCACTTTTAGCTCGAACGGCTGAATGGATTTGCACGAAACTTGGCAAAATTGTAGGGACTGTTAGCCCGATGTGCCTTTGCTAGGTCTCAATATATGTGCTCCAGTGGATTTTGAGTAATTTAGGTTCAAAAAAAGATATATATCTGGGCGGAGCCTAACCACACATCTGATCTGATTGGCTGTCAGCACTTCATCCAAGAAGTGTTGGCAGCCATCTTGGGACCAATATACATGATAGCACCTCATTAAAAAGCATTGTAGTTAATAGAGGGTTTTAGGACTTTAGTTACATTATAAATCATTTGTTGATGGTACCATACTCGTTTTAGGAATTGTGGTGGGTTCTAAGGTGATTTTACCATGTGAAAAAACCTTCTGCTGTGATATCATGAATATTGCTTGAAAGAAAACTAATATCTCATGATTTTCCCACAGTGGTTTGGAAGGGGATCTATAAGCTAAACTGAAAGCATATTTTCTGTAAATTCACATTATCTTTCTCAGTCATGTGAAAATGAAGTCTGACATTCTCAGTAAAACATGTACATCCAACAAGGACAGAGACTGTCAGTTGATTCCTTTGTGTTCTACTGCAGCCTCCTAGAGTGTTCTAAAGAACAACTAGAGCGCTAACAGTCCTACTTATTAGAAAGGTATGGCACACCTGAAGCCATCTTGATTGGAATAAAGTGGTAACTCTTAAAACATTTAATTTAAAAAGAAACATGAGGGGGTATATTTTTCCATAGAAAGTATGATTAGTGCTGCAGAATGAAAAATTAGGGCACCTTTTGAGTGACTTCTCAAATCCTTTTCTATTTCATTAAAACATTCTGACATGCAGTCTCCCAAAATGGCCACCAGAGACAAAAGAGCCCAAATGTAGCCCAAATATCACCCAGATGTAGCCCAAGTATAGCCCAATGACAGAATGTCCCAGAGTGTTCTAAAGAACAACTAGAGCGCTAACAGTCCTACTTATTACAAAGGTATAGCACACCTGGAGCCATCGTGATGGGAATAAAGTGGTAACTCTTAAAACATTTAATTTAAAAAGGAACAAAATGAGGGGGTATATTATGCAATAGAAGGTATTATTAGTGCTGCAGAAAGAAAAATTAGGGCACATTTTGAGTGACTTTTCAAATCCTCTTCTATTTCATTAAAAAATTCTGACATGCAGTCTCCCAAAATGGCCACCAGAGACAAAAGAGCCCAAATGTAGCCCAAATATCACCCAGATGTAGCCCAAGTATAGCCCAATGACAGAATGTCCCAGAGTGTTCTAAAGAACAACTAGAGCGCTAACAGTCCTACTTATTACAAAGGTATGGCACACCTGAAGCCATCTTGATTGGAATAAAGTGGTAACTCTTAAAACATTTAATTTAAAAAGGAACAAAATGAGGGGGTATATTTTGCCATATGAATTATGATTAGTGCTGCAGAAAGAAAAATTAGGGCACATTTTGAGTGACTTCTCAAACCCTCTTCAATTTCATTAAACAATTCTGACATACAGTCTCCCAAGATGGCCACCAGAGACAAAAGAGCCTAAATGTAGCCCAAATATCACCCAGATGTACCCCAAGTATAGCCCAATGACAGAATGTCCCAGAGTGTTCTAAAGAACAACTAGAGCGCTAACAGTCTTACTTATGACAAAAGTATGGCACACCAGAAGCCATCTTGATTGGAATGAAGTGGTAAGTCTGAAAACACTCAATTTAAAAAGGAACAACATGAGGGGGTTAATTTCGACATAGAAAGTATGATTAGTGCTTCAGAAAGAAAAATTAGGGATCATTTTGAGTGACTTCTCAAATCCTCTTCTATTTCATTAAAAAAATTCTGACATGCAGACTGAAACATGCACTTTGAATACCAGCAGCAGACGTCCCTGGTGAGCAGTAGCTTTACTACAGTGATCTAATGTGCAACTAGAGTGCTAACATTCAGAATTTATGGCAAATGTGTGACACATCTGAATGCCTTCTTGATGGAACCAAAGTAAACAAGCATTGAAAATGCAATAGATCTCGCCCTCGTTTAAGTTAAAGCCATTCTGTTTGTAATGAGGTGGCTTTTTAGCTTTGCTTTTATTAGTGTTTTTTCAACTTTCATGTAAATAACATGCATCTGTATGCATATAAGTATATGTATGCATGCATTTATGTTTGTATTTATATAGATATACAGATGATATATGTTTATATATGTATGTATATATATATATATTCACTGAAAAAACCATAGGCTATAGACCATATATAGTTAGGATTTAGCATTTACAAAACCTTGAAAATTCACTGAAAAAACCATAGGTTATAGACCATATATAGTTAGGAATTAGCATTTACAAAACCTTGAAAATTCACTGAAAAAACCATAGGTTATAGACCATATATAGTTAGGAATTCGCATTTACAAAACCTTATTTTACTCACACAAAACCATTGAAATTCCATATATAGTTAGTTGCACTAACTATATATCGCGCACCCGCAATCCACTGCTGATGATGTCACATATTACATCATTCATGACATGGTCAGTGACATCACTGATGACATCACTGATGACATCTCAAATGACATCACTGATGACACAACTGATGACAACATCCAGTGACTGTATGTTTCTGTAAAGTTAAAATATGTCTTACATATTGAAGAATGAGTGGATGTATAAGTGTCTGGATGAAGGATTTAGTAGGTGCATGCCTGACTGTATGAGTGAGTGATTAAATGTGTCTCACTGAGTGCATGGGTTAGTGACTAAACTGTCTTAATTTGTGCATCATTATGTCTGTTGTTCTGTAAACTGTTGCATGTGTTGATAAGTAGCTATATGAGTAACTATATGGGTTATTGATTGGTTGCCCAAGTATTTGTATGGGAGACTGAGTGTGTGTGTGGGTGGCTGGGAGGTGTATGACTCTGTGCATAGATGTGTGAGCAGTTGATTCACTAGATGTATGGTTTCAAAAGTGCATGTGGAAACAGCTGTATGGGCGGTTGACTGTGTGCATGAGTGTATTGGTGAGTGAATGGATATCTTAGTGCTACATGTCAAAGTAAGTACATATGTAAAACACAGTACATGTGAGAGTTGACATATATAAATAACTGTGCATAAGAGCCAGTGAATGTGTGAGTGGCTGTATAGATCATTGTGAACTTGTATCAGGGATTGTATAAGAGAGTAAATATGTGTTAGTATATGTTTGAATAAGTAAAGTTTGTATAACTGTATAGTTGAGGAAATGGAGGTGTGATTGATTCTTTGCATGACTGACTAGGTGTGTGAGTAACTCCATGGATGAGTGACAGTCTGTGAGTGTCTGTTTACACTGATTGTATCTAAGGTTATATTAGAGTCTGAAGAGGTTCATCGTATTATCACATGAATGATATCATCAGTGATGTGATCAGTAATGTCAAATGAGATGTCATCAGTGATGTCATCAGTGATGTCATTTGAGATGTCATCAGTGATGTCATTTGAGATGTCATCAGTGATGTCATCAGTGATGTCACTGACCATGTCATGAATGATGTAATATGTGACATCATCAGCAGTGGATTGCGGGTGCGCGATATATAGTTAGTGCAACTAACTATATATGGAATTTCAATGGTTTTGTGTGAGTAAAATAAGGTTTTGTAAATGCGAATTCCTAACTATATATGGTCTATAACCTATGGTTTTTTCAGTGAATATATATATATATATATATATATATATATATATATATATATATATATATATATATATTTTAACTAAGGATTTCTTCGTGCGCTGGAGTTAATTTCAGAAGCTGTCCTTTCACCTGGAATTGACCCTGCCAAGCCAATTTCCCTGCAAGATCGTTATTTACTTTCCCAATCACCATTCAAGACATTTGTTAACTTTTAAGTTTCTTTAAGTTTCTGTTATCTTGCACATTATCTGAAACTACTTTTCTTTACTGTTTCTTCATTTTATGGGTTACGCTTCCAATTAAGGGTTTGTTCGGGCCTTCCAGATTATTATTTAGATATGCCTAAATATTAACTTATGTGTTGGGACACTGTAAAATGAGCTTTACTGTATGATGCTGTGTGATGTCATGTATTTTCTATTGGTTGAATTTTGGTGCAGGGGCGTGCATTTTAAATGTACCTCTTTGTGTATAAATAGGGATGTCTCGCCTTAGTAAAATTGAGCAGTTTCTTGAGTTGTACACCGTGTTGTATTGCTGGGATTTCTGCTACTAGCTGCAGTTAATAAATTTGATCTCCGACGCCACCTAGAAGTTTTCCGTGTCTCTGTATACCAAGGCAAGGGAACCCAGAGGACTTTGGGCGTGTCCCTGACGCCGCTGGGTATTTGAAAACCCGGTTCTTCAGTTGGCGCGGCCAACGTGGGACGACTTCAGTGGTACCCGTCCAAGCCCAAAGATTGGGAGGAGCCACGTGAGGAAATTCTGGAGGAGGGCCCCCACTTCATCGACCCCTGCATGTCGACGTGGACCAAAGGTCTTTTCTATGAGAGAAGTTCCTCCGGTATGGCTAATGTAAATCAGGGTATTCAGGCCGCTCCGGCTCATTTTCAGCGAGTATGGGTACATGTCCCTTGGAAGAGAGCAGAGGTCTTGGCTCTTAAGCAGACCTTACCTGACCCTCGTAAGAATCCTGATGGTTATCACAAGGAGTTGTCCCAGACAGTTGAAGCGTGTATTATGAATTTAGCTGACATCGATATGTTGATGGGTAATGTCGTCCCTCAACCCTTGTGGGCGAAGATTCGTCATGAGAATCATGCTGCTGAATTAGGTGATACCTGGGCGAATATTGTTGCTGCAGATGGTAGACAGGAGGGAGGTGCTAAACCTGAACCTCTAGTTTCAGAATTACCAGGTAGAATTATTAATCTGATGAAAACGATGATGCCCGCTTTACGAGTGAATTGGGATAAGTTAGCAGAATGTAAGCAGAAGAAAGACGAGAGTATATCTGATTTCTTCACTAGGTCTGAAGAGACGTTTATTGATCATAGTGGCCAGGATATGAGTACGGAGGGTGGTCAAAGGTTGTTTGTGGATAAATTTGTCTTTAATTTGCTTCCCGAACTTTCTAATAAGTTAAAGGACTCTGAGAGTTCATGGGCTGTCTCTTCGTCGGCCCAGATATTGGCTACTGCACAATATTACGAGAATAGGGATAAAGATGAGAAGGATGAAGTGGGGAAGAAAACTAAAGAGTTGAAGACGAAAGTTCTTTTGCAGCAAGCTTATCCGCCTCGTCAGAATCAGCCTCAGTTTCAGCAACCTCCACAATTTCAGAGATTGTTACAGAAGCCAGAGCCTTATGTTCAGCGATTCTTTCCTGGCCCTAATCAGTGTGCTTATTGCAGAGAGGAAGGTCATTACAAGAATAGTTGCCCGGCTTTGTTACAGCGTTCGAATGGTGTATCTGGTCAGAGAGGTCGTGGTAGTTTTCAGCAAGCTCCTAGGGGTAGGGGACGTGGTGTGTTTCCCCAGAATGAGCATTCCTCTTCCCTACAGAATTCTGCGAATTATTTTGACAGACAGAATGTTCCGAGTGGTCAGTCTGCCCAGTACTATGTTGAGGATTATTATGTCGAAGGTGAGAGTTCTGGTTATAATGATAACTAGGACAGCCAAGGACAAAGTGAGGGAGTAGTGTCAGTTCCAGTAGATCAGAGTGGACTTTATGTTGAAGTGATTACATCAGGTGTGGTAGAACCTTTTCTTTTGGATACTGGTGCGATGAAGAGTTCTATTATGCACTCTAAACTTCCTGGCGCACCTTTGTCTGGCTTGACCAATGTTTCAGTAGGATTTTCAGGCGCCCCAGTTCGTAATCCGGTTTCTAGTCCTTTGTCTCTTTGGATTGGCCCTTGTGAATTGGAAGCTCCACTTATTTTAACAACTGGTTGTGGTGAGAATCTGTTGGGTTTGGACTTGCTGAAAAGATTATATGCAACATTGCATTGCTCTCCTTCAGGAGTACAACTTACCCTCGGTAAGAAAGTGATTTCCCCTATGTATTTGTCTAAGGATTGTTTGCCACTGGAATTGCGTTCGCTTCCTGATACACTTTGGGCTACAGGTCCAAATGATGTTGGTCTTTTGCAGATTCCACCTTATGTTGTCACCCTTAAGTCAAATGCTAGGCTACCTCGTATTCCCCAATACAAGATCTCGAGTGATGGTGAGAGAGCTCTTTTAGCGATTGTTTATGATCTGGTTGAGAAGGGTGTAGTTGAGGAAACGAGAGGTAATGTTTGTAACAGTCCTGTTTTGCCTGTCCTTAAGCGTACTGATGCTTCTCAGCCACCTGTGTACCGGTTTGTGATCAACCTTCGAGAGGTAAATAAGATAGCCGTGCCACAGTTTCCTGTGGTACCTGATATCACTGCTTTGTTGACTTTGATTCCTGCTTCGGCAGCTTGGTTTTCTGTCATCGATTTGAAGAATGCTTTCTTCAGTATTCCTATTGCTGAGGAGAGTAGGGATATTTTTGGCTTCTCATTAGGAGGCCGAAGCTTCCAGTTTAAGAGAGCTCCCCAAGGTTATTGTGAAAGTCCCTCCATCTATAGTCAGGCGTTGAAAACTCAGCTTGACGGTTTTGTGTTACCTGTTGGTGCTACTCTTATACAGTACGTCGATGATTTGTTGATTACTGCTGATGATGAAAAGATTTGTAAAGAGGCTACTCTTTGTTTGTTGCGGTAATTGTCTGACCATCATAAAGTGTCACCTTCAAAGTTGCAATATTGTCGCCAAGAAGTGACTTACTTAGGTCATCTCTTGTTGAAGGAGGGAAGGAGATTGACCCCAGAACGAATTCAAGCAATTGCGCAAATTAATGTACCATCCACACAGAGAGAGGTGCGTGCCTTTTTAGGTATTACATCGTATTGCAGACAGTGGATCCCCAATTTTTCACTGTTGGGGAAACCTCTGTTAGCATTGACTCTGAAAGATACTCCGCATCCTCTTCCTTGGTCTGACGAATGTCAGAAAAGTTTTTCTGAACTACGCGATGCATTGTGTTCGGCTCCTGTGTTGGGTACTCCAGACTATAGTAAGCCTTTCACGTTGTACGTGCACGAGAGAGAAGGTTGTGCATTGTCAGTGTTGACACAACCATTTGGGGACAAGCAGCGTCCATGTGCGTATTTCTCCTCTACGTTAGACCCAGTTGCTAAGGCGTTGCTGAGTTGTCTGAGAGCTACAGCTGCAGCGGCTGTTTCTATCCGACAGTCTGCTGGTTTGGTATTGGACAATACGTTGATTGTGATGGTCCCACATGCAGTGGATACCTTATTAAACAGGACTAAGACACAGCACCTTACTAGTGCACGTCTGTCAGGTTACGAGTTGACATTGTTGGCTAGTCATGTTCACATTAAAAGATGTAATGTGCTGAATCCAGCCACGTTGTTACCGATCTCTACAGTGATGGATCCTCAGGAACAGCATGATTGTTTTCTTCGTACAGAGGAAGAAACGAAAGCTAGAGTTGACCTCAGGGATACTCCCCTTACGGATGTTGATGGTACCCTATGGGTAGATGGTTCGTGTTTTAAGCTTCCGAATGGTGAAACGACTGCAGCGTATGCTATTACAACTTTACATACAGTTGTTGAGACAGCACGCATACCACAGAATTCTGCGCAGGCAGCAGAATTGATTGCATGGACTAGAGCGTGTGTGTTGTCAGAAGGAAAGCGAGTGAATGTTTACACCGATAGCCAGTATGCGTTTGGAGTTGCCCATAGTTTTGGGCGTTTATGGAGAGAGCGTGGGTTCCTTACTTCGCACGGAACCAAAATACAGCATGGGCAGTTGGTGAATGAACTTTTGGAATCTCTCACTCTCCCAAAGCAGATTGCAATTGTAAAGTGTAGTGCGCATAAGAAAGTTGTGGACGATGTTGGTCGAGGGAATGCGTTTGCGGATGAAGTTGCGAAGGAAACGGTGAAAGACATGATGAGCCGTATGTATGTTGCAGGCCCAGCTAATTGGGTTATGGCTGGTGGAATGTGTGAAGACACAATAGAAAGTGTGAAAATGATTCAGGCTGAAGTGACTGAGAAAGAAGTGGGTGTTTGGAGAGAAACTACGGGTATGTTGGATTCGACAGGTTGTTGGGTTGAGTTGTCAGAACACCAGCGATGGCTGTTGCCAGATGTGTATGTGCTCCCAGTGGTTACAATGGCTCATGGAATGGCTCACATAAGTTCGAAGGGAATATGCAAGTTGTTGGCTCCAGTTTGGCAGAATGCTGGAATTCCGAAATGTGCAGAGAACGTGGTGAAACATTGTATGATTTGTCTGAAGTATAATCCTGGTAAGGGAACTCCAACTCCAGCTGGTCATTTTGCTCCTCCGACGTATTAGTTTGAGGTGATACAGCTAGATTATATACATATGGAGAGATGCAACAATTTGAAGTATGTCCTTGTGGTTGTTTGTGCCTTTTCCAGGTGGATAGAGGCCTACCCCCTAAAGGATAATACTGCCTTGTCTACAGCCAAGGTTTTGCTGAGAGAGTACTTCCCTAGGTATGGTTTGCCAAGAATTGTATGGTCAGACAATGGGAGTGAATTTGTGGGTTAAATCATGAAGAAAGTATGTGCTGGATTGGGAATAAATCAGAAGTTCCATGCAACGAATCACCCCCAGTCTGCTGGACTTGTTGAATGTTACAATGGTACCTTGAAGCTGATATTAGCTAAGGTACAAGCGAGCACTGGTCTTACATGGCCGGATGCCTTGCCGTTGGCTCTTTTGTCAACAAGGACGACTGTGCATTCTCGAGTGGGACTTAGTCCATATGAAATTGTGTTTGGTCGTCCGGCCAATGTTTGGAGGTGTGCCTCGTCCTAAAGAATACAGCAGTATTGAGTATCCTATGTTGGTGGATTACTTACATGACTTGACTGCTAAATTACGTGTTCTCCACCAACAGGTCTATGACAGTCTACCGACAGCAACTGCGGATCCAGGACACACAATTCAACCCGGCGATTATATTCTCACGAAGAATTTTCAACGAACAAAGAATTTGGAGCCGAGGTGGACTGGACCGCATTTAGTTTTGTTAGTGACTCGAACTGCTGTTAGAGTAGCTGGCAAGAAAAACTGGGTGCATGCCACCCAATGCAAAAAATTTCCATTGCCCTTACCATATGACAAGTGGGTGAGGGGAGGTACAGCCGATTCTGAATGGGAAAAAATTCCTAGATTTGTTCCATTTAGTGATGCTCATTTGACATGGACACGGTCAGAACGCGAGGATGACAATGTGCTGCAACAAGCTGCTCCTCCACGTTTGAGATTGGACACTACCGAACCTGAACTTTTATTTACGGACCAAACTGTGCCGACTAAATCACGTTACAACCTCCGATCTCGGAATAAATAAAGAGACTTTGAACATTATTTTTTTCCACACTGAGATCAAAAAGAGACAATTTCTTCGAGTATTTTGCATTGGAGTTTTGTTTTTCTTTTTCTCTTGCTTTTTCTGAAATTGTATTATGGTTTTCTGTTACATTTTTGATTGGTTACCATTTGCCAGTTGCAGGGTCACGTAGGAGTACCAACGGTTCAGTTTGTGACCCAAGTAGTGTCAATAGGTCTGCAGGACTTGCGGTGTCCCTACGACCTGCTAATAATCACAGCTGAAGTACTCTGTCAAGATTGCGTGAGCAAAATTAGAAAATGAAGATTGTATTGAGGAATGACGATAAAAGGCAAGAGATGAAAAACCAATATTATAGAATGTTGTTCTCCAAGTGTGGTATAGCTTTATCTATTTTAATACTTTTATGTATTCTATTAGCTACTATATTCTGGTTTGTTTCTTCTACACAATTGACGTCTGCACCAACTTCTCAACCTATGCTTTCTTTTTCTACTGTTTCTCCACATGAGTTTCATACGTTACCTGAACATGAACAGACACGAAGATCAGAATTTGTGAACAATTCGTTTATACAGATGTTGAATCAGCATCAGCTAGTCATAAATACCACAAATTGTTGGGTGAGTGGTCTTATGCCACATACTACAGATAAGGGAATGCCATATTTGGTTTTGTATTTTTCGCCTAACGGGTCAGTTTGGGCACTCCAATCAATGTGTATCTATGCGAATGAAGCCTCTCCTGTACGTTCCGTCAAAGACAAGGCAAGTAATAATGCCTTGATACGGGGAATAGTTGATATGATTAGAGATATCGATGCGTATAACGCTATCCCTAGAGATGAGGTACGAGCATATGTCTGTTGGAATAAGACGACATATAGGGTTAGCTTGACGAGGAAAGAAAGGCAGCGAAGGTCTTCTCCTATTTGGATTGTACCCCACCGAGGTCATTTTTGTTTGCAAGGTAATGGTCAGAATCCGAGAGCTCAGCTTGGTAAGAATGTGTGTGTTCACACATACGTTTATTCGTCCCAGAAATCTCCTCCGTTTGTGCCAGCTAAAGGCACGTATTTTGTATGTCACGATAGAGCATATACATGGTTGCCATCAGATTTTTCTGGCACATGTTATGTGGCATTTTTGCTTCCGCCTACATACACTGCTGTTTTCGATTACCATAAGACAAGATATGGTAGAGGTGTAATCGATGCGAAAGATACTGTCGCACAAGAAGCTGGAGACTTCTTTAAGGGTTTTCTACCCTTTTGGGGTCCTATGGCTAATAGTAGGAATATTTGTCAGCTTACGAGAGTGGTTGAGGCCACTATAAATGAGACTGCAGGTGCCCTTAGCAACATTACAGCTGAGCTTCCAGCGGATCGCCTTATGACATTACAGAACCATTTTGTTTTAGATATTATACTTGCAGATAGAGGTGGGGTATGCAAATTGATTAGATCTAGTTGCTGCGTTTTCATACCAGATAATGCCCGACAGTGTACCAAGCCATCTCTAGACTACACAAGATCTCTGAGTCTATTCATGTGGACGAAGGAGACTGGTCGTTGATGGGATGGTTATGGGAGTCGTTGTCCAAATGGGGATGGAAGATTCTGATGTTCCTTGGTATGGCGTTAGCTATCCTTTTCTCGTGTTGTTTATGCATCCAGTGTGGTCCCGCCATTTGTAGTCTTTGTGCTACGATCTGTGTGAGAAGACCAGTCCCGAGAGAAGTGAAGGATAATAAGATGATGTTACAGCAACACCTTGATGACCTGATGAGGATAGATATAGACCTAGATTCAGATTGACATGAGTTTAGGTTATTGCCTACGTAATGGCAAAAGGAGGGTCTGTGGTTCTGTAATTCTCTAACCTGACTGTATTTTAGTCTTGCCCTCACGTAGGCCAGTGAAGTAGGCCCAACGAACAAGTGGCCTTGCCTTCTGAGTTCGTGCATATATTAATTTGGGTTTTTCTGACTCTGAATGAACTACAGAGAGAGTAACCCTTTCCACCTGAAACTGACCTTTTGCAAAACCAGTTTCTTTTTTTTTTTTTTTTTAATCTTTTTATTACCAAATTTTTCCCATATTTTACATGCATACAGGGCACGACAGTAGATTTTACATTACACTTAGCTAGGCAAATTAACAGAGGAAAATGAAATACAGTGTTTTTAAGTTCCATATAAATCAAACAATATTAATACATTCTATCCAAATCAATCCAAACCATCAAATATTTTAATCAAACCTTTCATTCCACTCTCTCTTCTTTCATCGAGTAATAGGGCCCCAGATCTGTCTACCAATTTTCCTACCCTTTTTTCCCTTTCTTGCGTAGATCTCTATCTCCAAATTATATATTGAAAGTAATTTAGCCAGCCATTGGTGGTATGTCGGAGTTTTAGGATCTAGCCATGCCGATGCAATACAGAGTCTTAATACCGACATAGCTAAGAATAAGAAATATTCCCATCTCTCATTTGCACTGATGTTACTCTGCTGCTGTCCATCCCCCTCTTCTTTTACCCCCAAAAGAATAGTTGAAGGAGTAAGAATCGCATCTATTGCTAATCCTTGATTTATAAAAACCTCAATGTCTTTTATCAGCGACTGCAGGTGAGGGCATGTTGCAAATATATGTATTAAGTCTGCTTCTGAGTCCCCACATCTAAAGCAATTAATTCCAGTTGTACCACCCCATTGGGCTATTTTAGCAGGCGTATGATATAGGTGATATAATGTTTTATAATGTTGTGCCTGTAAAGGCGCTGAGCATAACATTGTGTACCCCATTTCTAAGGATATATAGAAACTTTCCTCGCTAATTTCCAGACTATGTTTCCACTTAGTTGCCCATTTCTCTAGATCATCCTCTTTTGAGATCAGCATTTCTGCATAGAATCTCTTAATGGTGCAATCCTCCCCTGCTTGTATTACTTCCATAATTGCATTTTTATTAAACCCTGATGGACCACCTTTCTTATTATATAGAAAACTCCTAATTTGTAAATACTTAAAAAATTGTCTTCTATCTAATGTAAACTTGATTTGTAATTCAGAAAACTGGTAGACTCCCTGCTGCCCCAAGATGTCTCCCACCTTTCTAAGCCCTTTTCTTTCCCATTCTGCCAATATAGTCCCAGATGTAATTTCCTCGGATAGATTTGGGTTTCCTTTCAGTCTCGTGTATGCATTATACCGCCCCAACCCAAATCTTTTTGTGAAAGCTTTCCAGACAGTATATACAGCAATGAGTGTCTTAAACCGTGTCCTTTTGTAATAGCTGGGTTCAGTATACTTCAAAAGGACATTTTCTGCTTCTGGCCCTAGTAGCAAGCCATAAATTGCCAATGAGCCTAACTCATTCCCTCCTTCGTCTTCTCCCCCGCCCACCAAACCAACCATATTTTGTAAAGCTGCTGCCCAATAATAAAACCTTAAATCTGGCAATGCCCACCCTCCCCTCTCTCTTGGTAATGTCATGAACCTGAGTGCTCTCCTGGTTTTTCCCTTTGCCAATATAAACCTATTAATCATAGTTTCTATCTTCTTAAATAAGTTGTTCTCAAATAATAAAGGGATTGCTCTAAAAAAAATAAAGAAACTTCGGTAACACCAGCATTTTTACCACGTTGGTCCGCCCCAGAATTGATAAATGCAAGTTATCTATTCTATCTAAATCCTTCCGTACTTTGTTTATTAAAGGAGTTATGCTTGTTTCCACTAAGTTATCCAGCTCAGCCGATGTAATTACCCCCAAATATGTTCCAGATTTAGTTACTCGACTATCTGTACAGGGAGTATGCCAATTTTTAATAATCTGGGTCTTAGCAGTGTTAAGTTTATAACCCGAAATTATTCCAAACTTCAGAGCTTCCATTTCTACTTGAGGAATAGCCTCCGTTGGATCCGGTGTAAATACTGCAACATCATCGGCATACGCCAATATTTTACAATACCCAATCCGTGTAGGTAATGGTTTTATTAAAACACTCATTTCTATTCTCCGGATTAGTGGGTCCATGTGCATTGCAAATAACAATGGGGAACAGGGGCATCCCTGTCTTGTACCTCTCCTTATCCCAAAGTGGGTAGTAACCCCCGCATTCACCCTCACCGAGGCCACAGGATTTACATATAGCGCCTGGACTGCTTTGATGAACCCCTGTTTGACTCCTGCTCTTTCCAGTGTATACCACGGATAGTCCCAGGAGACCCGATCGAATGCCTTTTCTGCATCTAATAACATAATTGCCATCGGATCCCCTGAGACTGCTGCAGCGTCAAACAGTGTTATCACTTTACGCGTATGGTGGGTGGTGCCCCTCCCAGGTATGAAGCCATGCTGATTTTTGCTCACCACTCTGTCTATTATCTTAGCGTATCTTGTCGCCAATGCCTTAGAAAAGATTTTAGTGTCCGTATTCATCAGTGTGATAGGCCTATATGATCCAGGTTCTTCTGCTGGTTTCCCTTTTTTTAATATTATAACTATTTCGGCACCTCCCCATGTCTTAGGTATTGAATTACCATCTTGTGCCTTCTGCATTGTCCTAAGCATGTCTATTTTTAGAACATCCCAGAATATTTTATAAAACTCTATTGGGATCATGTCCGGACCTGCTGCTTTTCCAGATGGGAGATTTGATATAGCATTTTTTATTTCTTCCTCCAGGAAAATCTCCTCTAAGCTGTCTGCCTCCTCTCCCGTAAATCTAGTCGCCGGGATATCCTGTAAATAGTCTCTAATTTTCCCGGAATCCCTCCTTATCGGTTCCTCATATAGCTCTTCATAAAAAGATCTGAAAACTTCCCTTATTTTCTCAGTCTCTATGTGTATCCTACCAGAAGAATCCTTAATCTCCCTTACAGTGCCTAGTGCTTCTTGTTGTCTTGTTCGAACTGCTAAGGTTCTTCCCACTGCTTCGCTAAACTCATGACATTTTTCTCTTTTACTAGTATAAAGTTTTGCAGCCCTTCTAGCAATATCTCCCTCAGCCTCACCTTTCACTTTTAGTAGTTTCAAGTACGCATTTTCTAAAGGGGTTCCACTCAAAATGCATTCCTCTAATTCCTCCTCAGCTTTAAGTACTGCCTCGACGATTTCCATATTTTTCCTTTGTTCCTGTTTTCTCTTATAAGAGCTAAAACTCAGAGTCTCCCCCCGTACCCCCGACTTGAATGCATCCCATACCACCCCCACAGAAGTGCTATCTCTATTGTTCTCAAAGAATTCTTTAATCCATAACTTCATGCGCTCCACGTATTTTTCTTCCAACAATAGTGCTCTTTCAAAAGTCCATTGCCTTTGCTGTTTAGTATTTATTGATTTTCTCAATGTGAGGATTAGGGGATTGTGATCGCTTAGGATTCGCGGGAGTCTATCTATCCTAGATTCTGTTAATATTTCATTTGAGACAAAGAAATAATCCAATCTCACGCATATTTTGTGTGGGGCGGAATAGTATGTATAACCCTTATTCCCTGGCATTCTTTTCCCCCAGACATCAGATAAAGCATTATTGGTCACTAATGCTTGTAGAGCGCGACACATTCGTTTTTTTCTGCCACAATATTTACCAAATGAGCCTAAGCCTAATCCATCAGCACCATTAATATTCAAGTCTCCTGCCATTATGATTCTCGGAGCCCAAGTGGCTAATTCCACATCTAAAAATTGAAAAATCTCCGGGTCATCCTCAGTTGACCCATATACACTTATCAACGTTGTCCACTCCCCGTCAATCATACATTCAACCATTGCCCATCTCCCCCATTGGTCGTGTGCCTTTTTTCTCAAACGTATTTTTTTATCTCTGGATAGTACAGCAACCCCTCTTTTTTAACATTTTGCTGTGAAGCTACCAATACTTGAAAATCCAATTGTTTCAAAAATAAATCTTGTGAGCTCATAACATGCGTTTCCTGAATAAAAATAAAATCTACATTCATTTGCCTTAATAACAGTGATACCTTAAGTCTTTTTTGAGCCTCATTTAGCCCACAAACATTCCATGTCACATACTTAGTTCCCATAAGTGTTTCTTTGTATTTCTATTGTGTATCCAGCTATACTTGTACTCATACTCATACTTTTCCGCCCTATATCTTTTTTTTTTCTCATCTTTATCGATTATATTTCTCCTTCTTCTTTTCAACCTCATATCTCTTATCTTGGATCTTATTTTATCTCCTTTTCCTCCCACTTCTGTCCTTGCTTCCATCAACAATTCTGCCTTTTTCTGCCTTGTCGTGCCCTGTCCCTCCCCCCCCTAGACCCCATCCCTCCCACCCCCCCTTCCCCTCCCTACTGGCAAAGAGGTCAATATTGACCTCTGTCTGACAGCCGATCCCCCCCAGAGGGCCTCTCCATTCCCACCCTCCCGAAGTGTCAATATCTTTTTATACAATCTATATCACTAGTGCTGTTTAACCATGCTGCTCCCACCCTTGATACTTTATTCTCTTTTATTTCATTTCATTTTTTCTTTTTTTGTGTCACATACTCGGTAAGTCTCATGGCTAGCGCTCTCTCATTTTGTGTCTTCCCATCTCTTTGTGCTTTCACTTCTTTTAAGTAATTCAGATACTCCTGTGCTACTACTTCCGAAAAGAAAACCCTGAATTGGCCGTTGTGGCCAATTTTAAGTCGGCAGGGAAACATTAAATGTACTTCACATCCCAGATTCTGAAAGGGTGTTATTAGTTGCCTCATACGCCACCTTCTCTCCACAGTAGTGTGGCAAAAATCTGGGCGGGTAAAAAATGTTATATCCTTATATGAACGCTTAGTCATAGGTTTTGCCTTTTTAATTATTTCCTCTCTCTGCAAGAAATTCCCGATGTACACTAGAATAGCCCTTGCTTTCGGATTTGTGGTTTTCTTCTGCGTTAAGGGAAACCTATGTGCGCGCTGCACCTCTTTGTCCCAATCCCATTTATCGAGCTCTGGAAAAGCCCCCTTCAACAATTCTACAACAAAGGCGCGTGTGTCCGACCCTTCCTTCCCTTCATCAACGCCCAGTAATCTTATATTATTGCGTCTCTGTCTGTTTTCAAAGTCTTCAAGTTTCCACAGGACGTCAGATGATGTTTTTTCTTGCTCTTCCCTGTACTCCTGCAACTTTACCATTTCGTCCTCAACTTTGCCTGTCCTCTCCTCGACTTCCGCCAATCGATCAGCCATTTCTGTATACATTTTGTCAACCTTGCGGAGAGACCCTTGTATTTTTTTGTTCGCCTGTTTAGCTCTTTGACTCTCCTGGCGGGCCTCTCCCTGAATCTGTTTTAAAGTTGAGAACAAAAGATCAAAGTTTGCTGCGTAGCTATTTTCCTGTGTCTGTGGGCATGCCCGTGCCTGATTTTGCGGTTTATTTGGTTGCTCAGAGCCTCCAGCTGCGCCCTCTTGATACATCTGCGAAGTGGCTGCATAGTCCCAATCCAGTTTTTTCGCCACCCCAGATTGTATTACACTCCCTCTTTTCTTTGTTCTTCTACAAGTCCTTCCCTTATTTCTACTTAGCTTAGACACCAAATTTCGTTTTAGTATAGTGTTATGTTCTGGGTTTGACTCAGTCTCTAATTCTGAGGTATCTGTCTGCGAGGTCTCTGAGCCGCTTTCCGTAGTTGTTGGTGTATCTTCCATATCAGTGGATAGATTATGATTGGAAGCCGACTCTTCAGGCTCTTCAGACTCAACCTCTTCCTTATCGTCATCGTTTCCAGTGAAGAAACAATCATCACTGGGTGAATCAGTAGCTGCTGGGAGGCAATCAACATTTCTATCAGCATGTTGTTTATCTACCCCCCCGTTATTTCTTTGGGAACCATCTAGTATGTCCTCTGAAATATTGCTGGTGACATTGTTAACTTCATCTTTTTTGTGCGCAAGAGTGACTGAGGGGTTTTCTTTTGGTGAAGCTGAGCCAATCATAGATACAGTTCCCTTATTAGTATCAGGCTGTACAGAAATTTCGAGAAATTCAAAAGCGTTCTTGGTTGAATAGGACCCCCCTCTTGCTCCTTACCCAATTCAACTGCCGGGAGAAATACGGGCTCTGCGGCCTCTCTGGTGCCTGTTCTATCATGTGCGTCTATTTCACCCGTTCCCCCGCTGACACATGTCTGGAGCTCTATATTTACGCTCGGCTGTACAGTCTCGTTTTCCAAACCTGAGCAGGCTCTTCCCGTATGACCTTCCTTGAGCATTGTTGCCAACTCGCTCTCCACAGCATTTTCATTTTCATTATTTTCATTTGTCCCTCGCTGTACACTGCAAATATCCCCTGATGCATCGTCCCGTTCTTCCGCCTGACTCCGGGCGGCTGCTCCTTCAGAAAGCTCCGTGCTCCTTCCTTCAATACCATCTTCCGCCGGCTTCATTACGGCCTCTGAATGGTCAACCTCTTCTATAAGCCTCGCACCAGGGAGTCGCTCTGTAATCCCATCCAGTCCGTCACAGCCACTCAAACCGCTGACATCTGGTATGTCGGGGACGCCTTCGGTTCTCAGCCCCGGAAAGGATTGAAACAATGTCTGCTGTCGGAGGGAGGCTTCCTTTGATGTTTCGGAGCCTGCATCTATATTCCTAGTAAAGCCTTTTTTTATTGTTTCTTTCTTTTTCTTTTTTTCTGTGTCTTTATCCTGCTTTCTCTTCTCTGCAACTGATGTTCTCACTTCCTCGCGTGCTTTAGCAGCCTCCCTTCTTAGCTGGGCTCTATGTCGTGTCTTCGCTCTCAGCTTTACCGATGGGTTCTCGGTCTCGCTAGTCAGTGGATCCTCTTCCTCCGACCTGACCATATCCTTAGCTGCTCTCGTTGATTTTGAGGCCATATATTGCCTTCTTACTTGCCACGTACCCTGGAATCGTTGTAGTGCTTCTTCTATCGATGCACCTAATAACTGCCACAAGATCCGAGGTTCTTTCTCCAAGTTGACAAATAATTGTAGTGCGGGCCACTTTATGAGATTAGCCCAGCTCGCTAGGGACTTAAACATCCCGCAGTATCGTGCCTCGAGTCTCTTTTTTCTCTCTTTTCTTGCTCCGCAGGTCACTCCCTTCTTTCCTCTGTTCTCAGTAGATATCGGGTACTGCAGTTTATTTTCCCAATTTCATTCCATTCTCAGAGGTTTCAACATTCACCTCGGGAGAGTGGACAGGAGCTGCTGCCTCCTACGGTCCGACGGCGGCCATCTTGCCCCCAAAAGAGCTATCTAATGTCTCTTGATGCCTGCAAAACCAGTTTCACTAGCTGATCGTTGTCTGAGTTTTTGAATCACTGTTCAGGACCTCGTTAACCTTTAGTTTCCTTGCACATATCTTATCCTAAACAATATCTAAATTGTTTTTTTCCTTAAGACTTTCTTTTCTAAACATGGGTTTTTGCCATGCGTTGTGACTGCCATCTGGTGTCTGTGAGCAAAGCAGTCTGACCTATTGTGGATCATATATATATATATTAACTAAGGATTTCTTCGTGCGCTGGAGTTAATTTCAGAAGCTGGTCTTTCACCTGGAATTGACCCTGCCAAGCCAATTTCCCTGCAAGATCGTTATTTACTTTCCCAATCACCATTCAAGACATTTTTTAACTTTTAAGTTTCTTTAAGTTTCTGTTATCTTGCACATTATCTGAAACTACCTTTCTTTACTGTTTCTTCATTTCATGGGTTACGCTTCCAATTAAGGGTTTGTTCGGGCCTTCCAGATTATTATTTAGATATGCCTAAATATTAACTTGGGGGTTGGGACACTGTAAAATGAGCTTTACTGTATGATGCTGTGTGATGTCATGTATTTTCTATTGGTTGAATTTTGGTGCAGGGCGTGCATTTTAAATATACCTTTTTGTGTATAAATAGGGATGTCTCGCCTTAGTAGAATTGAGCAGTTTCTTGAGTTGTACACCGTGTTGTATTGCTGGGATTTCTGCTACTAGCTGCAGCTAATAAATTTGATCTCTGATGCCACCTAGAGGTATTCCGTGTCTCTGTATACCAAGGCAAGGGAACCCAGAGGACTTTGGGCGTGTCCCTGACGCCGCTGGGTATTTGAAAACCCGGTTCTTCAACGCTGACGAGTGAGGCAACGCTCCTCCACCATTATGGAGGAGCCGCCCTTGAACTTAACTCTCACCAATGTAAATGATTAGAGAAAGATTATGGCACTCCTCAGGAGAGATGATAAGCCCCAATAGGAACGTTCTTTTCATAAAATGTGTTGGGCAACTATCAAAAGCGACAGATGAATCAATGAAGCAGGCAAAAAGAGGACCTCCTTTCTGATGTACCACCTGATGAGCCAAGAATAATAAAGCAGTTATATTATCGACTGTGCTATAATTAGGCTGAAACCTATTAGAAAAAAAGAAAATATATCCCCTTCCTGCGCCAAAGTTTCAAATTCATTTAATAAAATTCTAACGTAAGCCTTAGCATCGATATCTAAAAATGCGATCAAACAATAACAAGCTCGATCAAACAATAACAGGCTGAATCAGATCTATCGCCCTTTTTAAAAATGGCCGCTCTTCAAATGGTGTTGAGCACTTATAAATCGGAACAATAATAATTAAACAAAAGTGCCTCGAATGCTTCCTTCAAAGATTATTCAGTTGCAAGTTTAAGACAGCAGTGCGTGTCAAGATTTCCATTAAAAACCAGCACAAGGAACACACGCTTAAATGATCGTTTAAATGATCAGTAATGTATGTGATTCGAAGGGACCCCGGAGGTGGTGACATGAAAGAGTTCTGCTTAACAAGGAAGCAATTTTAATTCTGAAAAATAATACTATTCATAGTCTGAACGAAATGTCAGAAATTCGGAGCATATAAATGTTGTGTCACCTAGCCCACATCCTTAAACTGCTCTCACACAAACAGTGAGGGCATTCTTTTCCTTCTCTTCCTGTTTTTACAATTAAAATATAATTTCCTTGGTTTTAGAATGTGCGGTATTCTTACTTGATTTGTGCAAACCTTGTAACTCCAATGTGCACTAACATGAACGTTTCACACAGGGAAAACAATTTACAGAAGCACGTGCTGTTTATAATGAAGGCAGGGGCGGCTCCTCCGCAATGGCGGAGGAAAGTTGCGCCAACGGGCTCCGAGCGAGGAGGTGAAAAATAAAACAATTACCTAAATCGCTTTATTTTTCATTTGCTGGCTCTGAACCAGCGCATTCAGGGAGTGGCCGGACCGGCCATGGCAAGGAGGAGGAGTGCTATGTGCACTCTCTAAGTGCACATAGGTGTTTGGCTGGCCGTCTAACAGCCAAACACATATGCGCACTTGGGTTTCTCCAGCCCGGCTGAATTGAACAGCCGGGCTGGACAAACCCCACAGCATCCCTGGTCTGAGCGGAGCATCTTTTCAGCCCGCTCAGACCAATCCCCCTGCTGCTCTCAGCAGCATGGGGATTTTTTTGTGCGGAGTTTTCTATACCGCGAACTAGACAAGAAGTTATCAGAGCGTTTTACATGAGCACCGGTTAGTTACGTTACAGAAGGACACATTCATTTTTGTTAGGCACGGGGAGATTAGGTGATTTGCCCAAAAGCACAGAATGTTGAGCGTCCCTGCCAAGACTCGAACCTGGTTCCCCAGCTCCAAGGTCGACTGCCCTGCCGTTTGGCCACATTCCGTCCCCACATTGAGAATGTCCCAGTGTATGCTGGAAGCCTGGGACTCCGAAGAGAGCACGGAGGCACGATGTGGCCGCAGCTCCTGGTAAGTATTTTTAAAATATAATTATTACCCCCCCTGCAGTGTGCGGCGCTTCCCCAGCCCACTGCTCGTGGCTACTGACAGTTGACACGGATGGTGGCCTTCACAGCTGCACAGCCCGGTGCCCGCACCACCTGCTATTAGTGCTCGACAAGCACAATATGTGGCACCACTGTTCAGGGCCTGCATGTCCTGCTCCTCACTGGGCATTCACGACCTCTGGAACGATACCTCCTCCATCACACCACCTACATCTATAGGCGGCTCGAGAGGTGAGGCATACTGCTGGACAGCACACTGCCGTGGTGTCAAAACCTCATCCTCCCCACTACTCACTGAGGTTCCTCTACGTAGCTGCTTGTGGCTGTCTTCACCAGGATCAGCACAGTCCCTGTCCTTCCCACACATGCTTCCTCATCCTCATCCATCTGTGGGAGAAGGACCAACAGATTCTGTTGTTGAGTCTGGTCACCGCATTGGTCGTTCTCCATGTCTTGGATCTTGTCTTCTGTGGTGACCATGGGTGTGCACGTCGTAGCTGAAGGTAAGACGGAAACAAGGGCTCCTCCAGTCACTCAGGTACGAGCACCATCATAGTGGTCTGCTCCACCAGACTCTTGTGCACGCGCTCAAGGGGCTGTGCACATGGCGTCCATACCCACTAATTAACCATTAATTGTCTGTGGAGCCCCCTCCTCTGAAGCCGCAAAGTCGGCAAACTAGATTGATCACCTTGAAACATACTTTGCTGCTGTATGACTGGAGTCGACCCAAGCTCCTTCATCTTGGTGGGGCCACCATACATAAGCTGTCTAAAACTGTAGGCAAAGCTGGCCTGCCTTATACCTATGCTACGCTTAAAGCAGCTTTGACTGCCCATTTTGAGCCCTTAGCTACCCGAATTATCAGCGGTTCCGGCTTTGTCAAGCTTGACAAATTGCAGATAAATCTGTGGATTAATTCTGTGCCAGGCTTTGGAAGGTTGCAAGCACGTGTGCACTTCCAGATGAGTAGGATGAGATCTAGGCTCAGTTAATTTGGGACTGCTCCTTGGTCACGCTACGAGAGCACATACTTCAAGTGCCCCGCATGACGATGGTGGACATCCTTACTTTGGGCTGGTTGAAAGAGTTATCAATGCCACAGGCAGCCCACATAACAAGCATTTACAATGCAATGGTCTCGTCTTTGTTAAATTTAGAGCTATTGGCATTGCTCATGACATTATTTTTGTTTTTAAAACATAAATAAATGGCATTGTCATTTACAATGCCAATAGCTTAATCTCTTGCAAATGCGAGACCTATTGCATTTACACCCACCCACACACACAGAGCCACACACACAGAGCCCAACACACACACACACAGAGCTAAACACACACACACAGAGCCGTACACACAGAGAGCCGCACACACACAGAGCCGCACACAAACACACACAGAGCCCAACACACACACACACACACAGAGCCGCACACACACACACACAGAGCCCAACATATACACACAGAGCCACAAACACAGAGCCCAACACACACAGAGCCCAACACACACATAGCCCAACACACACAGAGCCCAACACACACAGAGCCCAACACACACAGAGCCCAACACACACAGAGCCCAACACACACACACACACACACAGAGCTCTCTGCCCAGTAACGCCCCAGCGAACAGAGGCAAGAAAAACAAGTTTAACCATCGAATATAGCAAGAAGCAACGAAAGGTGACCAGTCAAGCTCTGGGAGGGGCCTTCCATAGCCTATAGTCATTCCCCCTTGCAGGTAAAAAAGCATCGACTAGACGGACTTGAAACTGACACCCGTCACTATGGCCGAGCAACCCAGCGCCATGCTCCATCTACACCAACAGTGGAAGATTATAAATGGAGGAAACTGCCTCGCATTATTAAGGTTTTTATGTTTTCAGCGCTCTCTTGAGAGAACAAACTTCGCCAGTGGCCTCTACATCACTCAATAGTTCCGATTTAGGATTGCGAGGTCTCCAAATCTCACAGACTTGGCGGAAGGGGAAGGGGTCGGCTATATGTAGCCTATTACATGATTTGGATGATGCAGGCTATAGTGTTCACATACGCTCACTGGGATACTTTATTAAGTGGATTAGAATGAAACGAGCACGGTCAGCAAGTTAAGGCTGTGTTCAGTGAGGGTGGTGCATAGCAATCGGAGTCTGCAAATATACCAAGTTGGTTACAATGTTTTACTGTAGAACCTTGACGCGCTGAGCGCACAGTTCATTAACCATATTGCTCGTCCCGTCAATATTCAACCATGCGCAGCAGAGCCTCCCCTTCCCCCCGCAAAAAAACTGTAGGAACCCGGCTACCAGCCAAGAATCGTTGCCAGACCGTACAAATGCATTACAAGCCTGGTACCTTTCGCCTTCACTTCCTGTCATGGGCCGTACCCTTGTTGAATCACGTGCCCCACACTTAACTTTTCTTACGGACTTAACTTGTGTGTAACTTTCAGTCCCTTCTTTTTCTCTTCGGCCTCGGAGAAGCTGGAGAGAAAGAAAATAATGGCCCCCGTGACAAGCGCAGCAGCGACAAGCAGCTTCATGTTCTTTGCCAAGGCCGGCCACATCAACCACGGGTGCTGCCGGGAATAAAAGGTATTGGAACGAGAGCCGGAAGTGACGTGCACAGAATTGGCCAGCCTGTACCATAGAGTCGGGTTCGGGGGTGCATAGCATTTTGTCTGATACTTTCCGTGATACAAGACGAAGGAACAAGTGACGAAGAAGCAAATATGCCATATTTTAAATGTGTACAGAGGCAACGAATAGTGCGTAACACTCTTTCTAATTTGTTCTTAAAACAAGATACCCCTGCCGTGGCAATGGAATAGCCGACCTAGGAACCTCTTGACAGTAAACGTAGGCCCACCTCCCCTCGGTGTGTAGACGGGGATACCGGTCTGATGCGCCATGTCTGGAATTTGCAGCTGGGTCACAGGTCATCGGGGTGCGGCTACTTCGTCCCTTCTTCCAGGTCCTGACGTCAAGAGGTAGGCGTGCCCACCACAGGGAAAAACTTCCGAAAAAGGCGAGACGAAAAAGAGGCAGGGTTTGCTTAAGCTATAGAGAGCACTTCCAGCGTAGAGAGAATCGACTGAAACAAGCCCCGTCCTTTTCAGACTGAGGGGCATGTTTTTTCCTGAAGACGTCACAGAGAGAAAGAACAGGAAAAAACACGCCCCCAATCCGAAATGGACGGGGCTTAAAGTAACAGACAAAGCTCTTCTCCAATGGCTGGCCGCCATTTAGGAAGCCAGCCAATGGAGAAGAGCTGGATCGTTTACCTCCATACTGAAAAACATAAAATCTCACCAGTGAGACTGCGCAAGCGCAGCCTACGCTAGCCGAGACCTAAAACCACCCTCCAACATGCCATCAACTCCGAACTAGTCAACCAGGTTGCGGGTGCCTCATTGCCTTGTAGTAAACAAGATTGCCCTAACACGTCACAGAGTATACATATGGTGCCGTGGTACCACCCCACACTTGGGGGACTGGTCAGCAAAAGGGGAGCAAATGGTCCACATATGAGAAGATGAATCACTACGCTGAGGTTTGCCGTTCAGCACTGTGCCAAAAGGGTCCACGAAGAAAGCAATCAAACGGGTAGACGCAGAGTCGGTGCTCGCAAACGAAGAGAACGTGAATGGCCTTGCGTCAGAAGGAACCATTCACGTCATACATGCAGTCAAACTGAACCAGAACCGCACCTGCCATGCCCCCTTGCTGCCAGGGGACATGGAACAATAAACGGACAGCCACTCATCGCCCTCATGGATACAGGGGCATCAATCAACATACTACCTCTAACATTACACTGGAGAATGACCTCTCTACCGGCACTTCGCCCCACCACCAGGGTATAGGCCTTCGGCACCACTACATGCCTTCTCCTCACTGTCATGATCTGTCACCAAGGACAAGCCATGAAGGAAAAAGTATATGTTACCAAGAGAGGACTGGACATGCTCATCAGTTGCCAAATAGCTGAGCACCTGTGGCTAGTGTAATTTGCCTTTGGGATCCATGCAAGCGTAGTAGACTAATTCCTGAGTGAGTTTGAATAGATCTTTCAAGGCATCAGTTGCCTAAGACACCGAGTAGTCCAATTGCACATCAACCAGTTGCTAAAAGCCCGTAACCATGTACCACCGCCGAGTAGCGGTTCATCTTCAATCAAAAGTGTAGGCAAAATTACAGAAGCTAGAGGCAGCAGAGATCATTGAAAGAGTTGAGGGACCAATGCCCTGGGTCTCACCATCATGGTAGCCCACAAACCAAAGCAGCCCAAAGAAGTAAGTATATGTGTCAACATGAGGCTCCCCAAAACAGCCATAAAGAGGAAGCGCCACATAACCTAGACTGTGGACGACATAGTAGGGAAACTCTATGGCTCCCGGTGGTTCTTGAAAATGGACCTGAGGTCCGGCAACCACCAGTTCCTCCTAGTGCCTGAATCCTGGCATGTGACAACATTATCCACTCCCCTCAGTTTGCGGGCATACAAGTGCCTCAATTTTGGTATCTCCAGCGCCTTGAGATTATTTGAAGATATCATCAGCGGAGTGCTGGATGGTCTTCAAGGATGCTTAAATGTCAGTGACGACATTCTGATCTATGCACCAATTCTTGCAGAACACCTTCACAGATAGAGAGCAGTGTTCAAATGCCTCCAAGACGGCAGACTTAACCTGAACAAAGAGAAATATGATTTTCTCAAAGAAGAAATATGCTTCTTGGGCTACCATTTCTCTGCCAAAGGAGTCACCCCTGACTCTGCAAACGTCCGCGACATTCAGTTGGCACCACTGGTGTTGTCGCGTTCTAATCTAGGACCCTGATCAATACTGTGACCTTATGCCCCTATACGGCTATAATCCCTTTGTACCCCTATATTGGCATAACCGATCAAATGCAATATTCAGAAACTCGTCTCTGGCCTCACACGATCAGAGCCACATTTCAGAATCACTTCCTCTGTAGCTTCCTCTGCAGCTCATTAGAGCAAATGACACAGCAGAAGCCACTATCTAAGATTCCTAGATTACACTCAGAGTTCTTCAACAAGATAAAAACTCAGCAACCTGGGAAAGCCCCGCTTGCTATGTTTTGATTAGTAATAGAACTCTAATGAGCACTAAGAGACGATCACTTCCTAGTGACATCTTTATTGACGTCTTATGTCCAAAAACTTAAGTCAAACAAGGCACCTTTCAGGTATAAATATTACCAATGTTGCCTTAAGCAAACGCTGAAGCTGAAGCTATCGCTGAAGCTATCGCTGCTACGCTGATACTGATGCTATCGCTGCCTCAACGACATCAGCGAGCGATGGTGTGGTGCACATAGGAGCAGAACAGCTGTCCCCTTCAGAGCCCAGCAGATGCAACCTGCCCGCGGACGCTGCCCCTCCTCCTCTTCCTCGACGCGCTGAGAGAGACGCTGTCTTTTCTCCTGCCAAGAAATCCAGCTCCGGCGTTTCCAGCCTACTCTTGCGAGTGACTGGGATATCGAGTCCTGGAAGGAGATACCAGACCTCCAACATTCTATTTCAGAGGTATGGTGTTGACTAAACCCTTAGAGAGAATTCTTGAAGCAAACCTTGGCAAAACCAACTTAACTTAAAGCTACTTACTTACTCCCCTCCCAAGTATTAGGCTTAGGTCAGGTACACTGGGGTAGGCGTAGTTAGAAGCACCAGTTGAGTACGTTAGCCTAATGTATATATGAATGTATATATGTTTTATTCATTTTAAACCACTGTATGGCTAAGAAACCATATCAATGCTTTTACAGTATTATTTCGCAATACTCTTTTTACTGTACGCACTTTTTATAATAACTAGTCTTGCAATTGTGGCAATTCATTTCTCTTGTACGAGAAGAAAGACTGTTCAATAAATAATACCTTTTTATTGAAAACGCCCGTCTCTCTATTCTCTGCATATTGGTGAAAGTAATCTGCACAAAACTGAGTAAAATAACTGTCTATTGTTTCACACGACTCTAGAGATTGACTCTTATTCTAAGGAGCAAAGTTGTCATGTTTATGCGGTTGTTGGAAAGCTGAATCCCTTCTGGTCTGTACCAGGGAAGCGGATCACTTCCTATTCAGTCAAGAAAGTTTCCAGTGACCTCTGAGCTAGTTGGTAACAAACCCAATTAAGTTTAGCATAGTCAGTGGCGACCTGGAAGATCCGCACTTCTACGTCCATACTAATGTTTATGTTATTCCAATGCGCAGGGCCTATTGGGAAAATAGGAACTACACTACAGTGTCAGAAGTTTATTTTTTTAGGTATGGGCACCTATTGCAGCTGCTTCATGCCAAACCTCACTCCACCCACCGGACCACTGGGGACCAAATAAGAGCAATCTCTTCAAAATACAAAGCAGGGACTGTTTGAGGACACCACACTCGCTTATTTTGACCCTAACAAAGTCACCGAGCTGGCGGTAAATGCCAGCCCCACTGGCTTAGGAGTTGTACTGTCCCAGAAACAGCAATGCATCGATTGGGCCCCCATTGCATATGCCAGCCATGCATGGACCGCCACCAAACAGCGATATTCCCACAACGAGTAGGAGGCCCTGTGATTCACTGGGACTGTCGGCATTTCTACATTTACCTATATGGCCATCCATTCACAGTCAGCACCGATCCCAAACCTTTGGACCCACTGTTTAGGGTCTACGTCAAATCCTCCACCACGGATAAAGAAATGGATCCTCCAAATGCAAGAATACAATTTCCCAGTGGTATACTGACCAGGAGCCCACAATCCTGCAGACTACATATCATTACACGCCCGACCAGCCACACCTCAAGAAGAACAGTAATCTGCCAATGCGGAGGAATATGTAAGAATAGACATGTAACAGTCCCACCCAATCCGGATATATGATGTTACCACGCGTACTTTTAGCACGCATACCATTACCACGCATTTTTTACAACGCAGGTCATTTTACAACGGAAACCTTTACAACGCAGTACACTACAACGCAGATACTATTACAACGCATACCACTACAACGTAAGTATAGGTAAGTATATAATATCAATATATAATGTAAATAATAATTTTTGTATTATTTAATTTAATTATTTATTATTCAATTATTAAATAATGTTATTAATAAAATTTATTTTAATTTTATTATTTGTAAATATATGTTAAAAATACCCCTGTACCCCAAAACCCAAACCTAGCCCTAAAACCTAAAAATACCCCTGTACCTCAAAACCCAAACCCAGCCCTAAAACCTAAAAATACCCCTGTACCCCAAAACCCAAACCCAGCCCTAAAACCTAAAAATACCCCTGTACCCCAAAACACCCCTGTAACCCAAACCCCAAACCCAGCCCTAAAACCTAAAAATACCCCTGTACCCCAAAACCCAAACCCAGCCCTAAAACCTAAAAATACCCCTGTACCCCAAAACCCAAACCCAGCTCTAAAACCTAAAAATACCCCTGTACCCCAAAACCCAAACACAGCCCTAAAACCTAAAAATACCCCTGTACCTCAAAACCCAAACCCAGCCCTAAAACCTAAAAATACCCCTGTACCCCAAAACCCAAACCCAGCCCTAAAACCTAAAAATACCCCTGTACCCCAAAACCCAAACCCAGCCCTAAAACCTAAAAATACCCCTGTACCCCAAAACCCAAGCCCAGCCCTAAAACCTAAAAATACCCCTGTACCCCAAAACCCAAACCCAGCCCTAAAACCTAAAAATACCCCTGTACCCCAAAACCCAAACCCAGCCCTAAAACCTAAAAATACCCCTGTACCCCAAAACCCAAACCCAGCCCTAAAACCTAAAAATACCCCTGTACCTCAAAACCCAAACCCAGCCCTAAAACCTAAAAATACCCCTGTACCCCAAAACCCAAACCCAGCCCTAAAACCTAAAAATACCCCTGTACCCCAAAACCCAAACCCAGCCCTAAAACCTAAAAATACCCCTGTACCCCATAACCAAATACCACTAAAAATGTTTTTTTAAAAAGATAAACTTACCTATAATTATACTTACGTTGTAATGGTATGCGTTGTAATAGTATGTGCGTTGTAGTGTAATGCGTTGTAAAGGTAATCGTTGTAAAATGACCTGCGTTGTAAAAGTATGCGTGGTAATGGTATGCGTTGTAAAAAATCCGTGGTAACAGTTACATACCACCCAATCCACATATACTACTTATATTCAGCATACAAATTTACATACTTTAAAATATTTTGCTCAACAAACTTTGATTTGTGCAACTAATGACATCAATTCAATTACATGACAAGAAAAGGAAAAAGGAAACATACATAAATGATCCATAAATGCCACTTTACCATATGTGAAAACAAAGTTTGAAGTAGGAGAATGAGCAAAATTAGATTGCAATATGATTCTCCTACAACAGAAAGAAGGCATCATGGTTGCTGTAGTTATTTCAATTATACTTTCAAAACACTTGCCAAAATGTAGCTTCAACATACCTAGTGACTATCTGCACTACAAAGAGAACAGACTTTTACTATTTGAAACACATATATGTATTTGTTCTTTGGTGTACAAACACTTACAACTATCATAAATAATGTGAAATGTAATGGAGATTGAAACCTGTTATCTTACATACAACACCGTGCATTCAAACAAACAAGCAAGACTAGATGAAACTGATATATTTAGGGATCTCTGATAAAAGAAATTTGCAAAAACACATTAGCAATAGCTAACTTCAAAGCAAACAGGACATATAGGTTTAGTGACAACTTGAAAAGTCTAACTTATCAGTCTCAACTCCACCAGGGATACTTGTCAAGCCTTCAGGATGTACAATCTCCAAGACCCTCTCCTCCTAGGGAAAGAGTTGTAACGGGGGCCTGGGAGAACCACCACCAGTCCTCTGGACCTCCAGGTGACGCTTGGAAGCCAGGAAAAGCACTCTCCCCCGCAGGTCATTCCATCTCTTCCCAGTTTCCTCCTGTGTGTGCAGGTTGTTTGCTACAGCATTCACTCAGTTAACTCTTCTGGCCCACATTTGCCTTTTCTGTGCTATAGTTGTAATTTGTACTTGGGCTCCAAACAATTGTGACTCTACTCTAATGATTTCATCTACCAGGACTGACAAGTCACCCTCAGTAAAACAGGGATTTTTCCTCCCTGCCATTCCGAGATTAACTTAAATACATTAAATAACCCACAAGATGTTAAAGAAAAAGGGATAAATGAACATGAAACGGAGAGCAAAAAACAAAAAAACCTGGATTCAGTGGTAAAGTGCTCTGGTACAAAGTTCTGCTGTGCTGGAATGGGAAAGGATCATGGTCTGAAATGGAGTGTGTTTTATAGTGTGGTATGCAGGTGTAAACAATCAAATCATATCAGGTGTGTGATTCTAGCATCCATCTTACAGCCAGAGGACTAGTCCAATGTTGATCGTGTCCCACAACAGAATTACTCTGTCAGCAAACTGCTGCTAAAACACCGCCAGCACAACTGTGAAATCTAAATAGGCTCAGCGCAAACTCGTGGCCCTGATGGCGACGGAGTACTATTTGACAGCAGAGGAGTTCACTGCTTTGCCAGCGGTGAGCCACGAATATGACGGTAAACAGTCTGTCAACGCAGATGAGGAGTCCGCCAGCATTTATCTAAATAGAGCCAACGGGATTCTGTCAGCTTGATGGAGTACTTGGATACTCTGCGGCAGAATGACAATGGTTATCTCGCCAAGATCTAAATCCGGTCCTATATGGTGGACTAGTGGCATATGAGACCAGACTGGAGCTGCTACATCTCCAGACAGCCAGTACCCTTTAGCCCAAATGGGCAGTGTTTTTCTGTTGTTGTGCCCCTTCAAAGGGATGTCTCTACTGTTTCTCCATTTTGAGCCAAGAGTCATGTATTTGTCTGCTCTCATTCATTAGGGTAAAGGTGGAATGTAATGTTGCAGGCCGAGGGGTGTCAGTCCAGCACCCACGGCCTCATGTGCATAATAGTTCGCCCTGTGGGTCACATGACCAGAGGTGAAGATAAACGGGCGGGGCTGCACGTTGGCAGTTCCGCACCAGACCATCACCAGTATGCAGGCTGTTATTTTAGTGGGGCCTCTAACATGCACACAGCGTCCCGGGGTCGGCCTTGACACACGGTTTACCCGGAACACAACATAGCCGTACCCCGATTGGTTATGCGAGGCCACGTGGTGAGGGCCCATGTACTTGACAAATGAGCATATAACCCTGGCATGAGCATGAACCCCCTAATGGCAGTTGTATTGAATAAGCTTTCCAGACAGACAGTGCGTACTATGGATTACTTTACTGGTGCATTATGCTTGAAATAGGTAAGCAAGAACTCCTACCATCCACATTAGCCTATCAATACATCAAGGAGCAGTTGAGGATAATGAAAAATTCCCCCTGCTCTCTTCCACAGTGAACTGTCAAACACCATATGCCAGCAATTGGATAGGTGAGCAACGAATCAGGTTGCACAATCGAATGCCAGCACCGTGTTTTGGTTTTTCGATTGACACTAAGCTGTTTTCCCTCAGTTTGTATTACACAACGCCTCTGAATAGATTGACAGACATTTAAATCATTATTAAAAATACCTCATTGCTGCAACAAGTCTTTGTTGACGTGTATTTGCATTGCCCACAAATCTACTTAGTATATTCCCTACTTCTTTCAAGCTTTTCTCATTGTTCTCCATGAAATAAGTACGAGTTTTTGCAAATCCGTTTTGGACCATCTACCATTTCCCCAGACAGATAAACGCTTTATATTCCCATGTAGGATAGTCACACCAGACCAAGTCCCAAGGAGAAATCTAAAGGTCAGAGGATGAAATGCCTCGTCAATTGTGGGATCAAAGAAGGTGGACTTTAACGCTTTTGAAAAATCTCTCTGAAGGGCGACAGAACTAATAAACTAGGCCACACCACATCTAACTGTTCATACCTTACCCAATTGTACATTTAGTGTGTGATTTCAAATGATGTAATGAACTAATTTTACCACCACAATTTAAGTATTCATATTTGTCACCACACTATCGTCCCTGTCTTCTGTTGGGGTGCACTGATGGTCATTCACTTTGCTGCAAGGACATGATTTTTCGATTGATAAGGGGCAGGGATTCCTGCCTTTAATAATGTCATTAAGATTTGCAGAGAAGTGTAATGATATTGAAATGTTGTGCTCGGCTGTATTTTGCTTATATATGTATAACATATAAAGGATGAAAGAATTCTTCATTTAATGTTGATAGACAATTCATTTGCATGATCTGACTGAAGTTCACAGTCTTTATCAATATGAATAATTTCTGAAGCAAGCGGACATGGTACCTTTCGTTGACATAGCTCTATGAATGGGGCCCAAAATGGAACCTCGCAACGAGTCAGGAGTAATAGTCAAGAATAGAAAGGAGGCTCTATACACAGGTGTAAACCTGCTTTACCAATAATCCACATCTGCAGTTAGCAATGAGCCTGAAATCCTATTGGATCCTGGTGCACAGCCCAAGATCCTCAAGCCCAAGTCTTATGCTCTTTGCACAAATTATACCATAGAGTGCACTGCTTTCTTTATTGTCGTCAAAGAGCTTCCTTGGGAAGCCTGTTTTTGTTCATGCACGTGCTTCTGAGAGTTCACAGCTTGTGTATACATTTCTTCAGTTCTTTTTAGGTCTCGCCTGAGTCAGCGCGCTGCTCTGCGAGGCATTTAGTAAGGGCTTTTTAACTCTGAACACACGCTCGTGCTTATGCTTTTTTTTTTTCTTAACCTGCGATTGGCCTTTGCATGCGTCTTTCTAAGAAAGACAGCATGCAATTGGCCCAAGCCAGGTGCATGTCCCACCTTCTCTGTCTTCTGGCCTAAGGTGCTAGGGAGCGAGTATCAGCGCCATCTGTTTCCAATTAATTGGGAACAGATGGTGGTCGCGCTGGCCCTGGTGATTGCGGCGCTAACACTTTCGTCGTCAACTTTGTTGTTTATTGCCTGGTGTGACAGCCAACCCACTTAAGGCTTGGGCTCCCCATCATATGACCCAGCAGCCCTCAAACTTGCAGAATGTCATTGGCTAAAAAAGAAGCAAGGAAAGCGGAACACGTGAAAAGTGATCACCCCACAGCTTTCTCCCCTTAGCGAAGGTGCGTTGTTTTCTTTCATAGTTGCCATGAAAGCCTTTTCAACCAGATGTGGGTGGCACCGAGGTGTGGCAGGTGCAGATAGAGCACAGTGGCTTCTACCACTGGAGGACAGAAACCCACCTCTTCCCTCCGCCCTACTCTCGGCTCCGAGTCTGCAGAGGTCGTGACTCCATTAAGGCGGACAGGAACCCGAGCCACGTTCGTCAGTGCCTCTTCCGCAGGACCTTTGAACGCTTCCCTTTCGGCCGGTGCGAGTGGAGGATACGGAGCCGCAGCTATGGTAAGGCTCTGGCGCACCTCGCTAGGAGGGAGGCCGGAGCAGGAAGCGGGTGGAGACTCCATGACTTAAGTCAACTTTCACAAGACCTCCATATGTGTTATGAGTGCATTTATTGCACAAAGCAGATCGGAGTCCAGATATGGATCGCTTTACAACCTTATGGTGATAACGTACTGCAAGCGCTAGACTTATTTTTATCTAGGTCCTTTCTGGGAGTTGTAGTTTCTGTTTATATCTGTTGTACAGAAGTGCAGGATGACATGGGCGTGTGACAACAATCCCCTGGAACTATATGGTATGTCCCAGGTAACATTAGGGGCATTTATTGTACCTCTAAAACGAAAGTAACTTTGCAGGAAGCAAATTCCATTGTAACCATGGCAACCTTCTGGCGTACATGCATTCATCGTGGTGAGTCCATACGCAGTGTCAAAAGCTGCAGTAACAAGGTTACAGTGCACAAGTTTACGCGACGAGGGCCTGCTTTAGTAGCCGTTTTTTTTCTAAACTTTGTGGACAGAACCTGTTGGAACCAACTGTCCATATGTTTATCTCGAAGAATCACCATTACAGATAGTGCTTTAAATGGGCCGGTATGGAGTACCGGCACTTTTTTATATTTTGAGGGGGTGAGTACCGGCACGTCTCAAGAGAATTGTAATACTTTTAATTGGACAGTACCGGCACTTCTCAGAAACAAGCAGGTACTCTGGTTTCCTGCAGATCTATGTTTCCATTTCAAGCACTGATTACAGGTACTAGAATGGGATAAAATCATGAGATGTGGAGGGAGGGCTCACAGATGATGTGAGATCCCCACCTGAACACATTCTGCCCATTACTTTTCTGAGGCACAAAGACGGATAATGGACACACTGAAGCAGACAGCTGTGACAATCCACCTGCAATTTCCAAATTGAACTATTGATATTGGACATGGTCTGCCCTCTTCCACAAGCCGACCGCCTCCAACTCTTATGTATGTCAATAGTCTGCTATCAATAGGACAGACAGTGCAAGAATGGAATATTTTAATTCACAGAGTGATTTGTTTAAATATTTTGAAAAGAGTCCACAGTTCACAGAGTCTCAGATGTTTGTTTCTGTTTGAAGATTCTTTATTTAATTTCTTCCAATGGCACATAGTCCTTATTATAAAATTCTCCATTACATTTTAAAAGGTAACAACCAACGTGTTTCTTTCACATATTGTGGAACTTCTTCAGGGCCAATTGTGTCTCTTTCAATTAGTATGGAATGATTCTGACCCAGGCTTACTGTAAACACCTAGGGTCGAAAGTGTTTTTATTGCTAATTTGTAGTCACTGTAAGTCAAGCATGCAACGACCATAGGGCTAAAAGGGCTGTAGGTGACTGCCTATTTTTGTAATGTCTAGGACATCAATATGAAGCACTGGCATAGCCAATAGGTCTCGCCTTTGGGACCTTATAAGTGTTTAGTTATCCAGCACAATATCCTTGGTGTAACAACATCAACTGTTGCATCTCTAAACACTTATAAGGTCCCAAAGGAGAGACCTATTGGCTATGCCAATGCTTGTTTGTAAATGTATTCATTCTGTTTCATACATAAACCAAATCCACATACCATATTACAGAATAATGCCCCGGATCAGAGGAAAAAGGACAACTACAGCTTCATATCTCAATATGTGCAGTACAATAAAAATAACAAAACAATTAGCAACCATAACCAAGAGAGTATCCTGTCTACCCCTATTGTCCGAGCCCCCATGCCTAGTGTAACTCTCTAATGTAAATATATCCCGTCAGAAGCCAATATATGTGGGGCACTTCCCAATAGTCTCTTCTCACCAAAACCGCCCCTCCGCGCATCTCTCCATGCACTAAATGGTTTGGCACGGTATATGTTGCCCCTGACCAACCCAATGTCCTATCTGGTTCCACTGCAGCTTCATGGCGGACGTTCATCCGAGTGGGTCTCTAACCTTTCCAGGTAAGCATCCCAACAATGTAACGTATAATTCCCCCACTCCCTGATCAATAACCTCCTCTGTCCGGCAGTACATCCACAGCCCACTTGCGTATTTCAACCCACCACCTACTGATTGAGGGGGCCGCAGCTGACTTCCACACCATAGTTATACAACGCTTCACTAGTATCAGCGCCAAATTCTAGAACCTCACCAGGACCTTCATCTTTTTTTTTTAGGAATGTGTCCCACATCAAGGAGGCATCGCAGTGGGTCCAGGGGAAACAGGTAACCCGTTATCTCTGCTACCAACTGCATGACTTACTGCCAGAAGGGAGTTATCACTGTACATGACCACAGCATATGCACAAGATCTACTAACCTGTCCGTACCCCACACCTAGGGCACTCACTAGCTGCACACATCCGGGTACATTGCCCAATCCTCGTCTGGGTCAGGTATGCATGATGCGGATATGAAAACTGGAAAAGACGGTACTGGGCATTCAGTGTCACCTGCCTAACTGATTGCAGGCACCGAGACCACACCTTGTCTGATATATCGATACTCAAGGTCGCCCTCCACCAATCCCTCAAAAATATCGTCTGCCTGGTGTAATGCTGCTGCTTTGTGGCATACAGTTAAGTATTGGCCTTGGAGCAATCCCTCAGTCAGAAACACAGCCTGTTGGACCCCCTGTGGTGGAGGCTTCCTATCGGAACCCCACTCTTCCACATCGCGCCCCGATGGGCAGAGTAGAGCAAGAACGGTCCTGGGTCTAGTCCATATTCCAATGTCACCTCCTTAAAAGGCACGGAGGCTGTCATCCGACATCACGTCAGCCCACATATGAAGTGCCACCTCCTCCTAGTCCAGAGTCCTATATATCACCCGCAAGCCCACACATTCCGGCATTGCCCACTGCAGGAGGCTAGGGGCAAAGGGTGTGCACCGCGCACCCCCGCAGGCGTAGCGCCTCCACATGTTCGTGGCTACTCGCAGCACTACACCATCTGAGGCCCGTGGGATCCAGCAGCCTGTGTAACAGAGGCCGTCATACCAATTCATTCAACACACTCGAGTGCTCCATCTGCGGAGCACGAGCCAGCCACTGCATCGTCAATTGCAGCTGGGCCGCAGTGTAATACCATTTATATATTCCCGGACAACGCAGTCCATGGCAAAATAGACTTTAAAGCGAACGTTCAATCTCTACTACTCTGGGTTGCTGAAACTTCCTTTAATTGGGAACATTAGTCTATTGTTTAACTTTCAAATTGCCCTGCAGATGATATTGAATTTTGTTTTTAATCTTTGTATTTTAAGCTATTACTGTGGGGACACAAATGTCCCAAGGGAGAAATGTCTTCCAAGTGAACTGCAGGTTTTACTAGCTTATATTGCTGAAACTTACCATACCGGGGACGCTATTTTATGTATGCACTGTTACTTCAGCTGCACAAAAAGAAATCATAGATGAGTCTGATCTCCATTTTATCCTTGTCTTTTAACTTTTTTTTTACTGTGGTTACATTAGTTTTCGAATACGGAAGAATTGCCAATGGTTGCTGCTTTCAACTAACAATTGCAATGGTTTTTATTAACTGTACAAATAAAAAGATTACAGAATAGTAAGATTATGTAGAAAACACCAGTGAATTATTTCATGACCTGAAAAAAGCAAATTAGGTTTTCAGTCTCCCCACATCATTTTTTACCCAAAGGCTTCTGAATTATTCATATTTAAATACATGTTAATTAAACGGATACTGTGCAGCTTGCTGTGTATCCAAAGCTTGTCCAATATTACTTATGGGAAAAGTACATTATATGGTCAGCAAAATCATCTTAGCCTTAATAAGAGTTGAAATATTTTGCCACGCCACCTAAAGTTTTACCGAAACTAAATTTCTAGTTTTTGACACTAAAATGTAAAATTTAGGATAAAAATGTATATGGTAGAGGGGTTGTGTATCAAGTTTGCAGAAGGCAGACACTATCCCATTTTAGTAGAAATGTGGTTGCATCAACATTCTGAAACTGCTTATTCCCTCCTGCTACGTTCCAAGATAGCAAAGTACAAAACTTGGATTTGAGGACGTCACCACCCCTTACACTGATTTTTGTGATGTCACCAATATACATTTCAGTCCGACTTTAATGACAATAGTAACTAGTTCCGGCCCACCAGCCTATCAGATACATTGGTTGGAATGGAGCGACAATATTGACAATTATCTTTCTCTTATGTAATGCGGAAAGAATCCCATAGTTTTTAAACTACTAAGTGTGCCTTTTAGAATAAACTGATGGCCCAGGCTTATTGTAGATTTTTGTGGCGTGCAGCTAAGGTATCATGATATTTTTCTGCAGTCTTTTTAAGCAACCTCATTTCAGATTAGGTCAATTAAGCTTTGAGACTAAAAAACAAGTTTTTAGTTCCAGGTGATTCCCATATAACTTGGGTTGCGTCAATTCTGGGAAATGTACCTAAGTACACATAATGTATTGTAATGATATCATCTGTATTTAGAAATGTGAATGTGAAAGAAGATGCAGAATATTACAAATCCTGTAGTGTGGCGTGGACTCTGTGGGCACCATGGCTCAGTCCATGAGCAGGGATGCAACGCAGCGCTGCCACACGTGGACGTGTCCTACTGGCTTCTCATTAGATGGCCAGACAACACTCATGAGCATGCCCCTTGGTAGGGAGCAGCTGTTTGGCCAGCAGGCTAACTCCTCCCTACAGCTTAACGCAGGGAAAACGGAGGTGCTGCTCCTCGGAAAAATCCAGTTATTGGAGTGATCACTGGTGGCCTTCCTTGCTGGGCCCCATCCCATCACCGAAAACTCTGGTGAAAAACTTGGGCGTCTGGCTGGACTCCTCGCTTAGTTTTCAGACCCACACAAAGAAAGTGGCAGCTACTTGTGTGGGCCTGCTGAGGAGCCTCAACCCGATACTCGGTTTCTTTGATTCCAAAACGCGCCAGCTAATTGTTCAATCCATCATTCTCTCCCGGTTGGACTATGCCAGTGTTCTTTTTTTAGGCGCCAATAAAGCAGAGACAGCACGGCTGCAACGTGTACAGAACTCAGCGACAAGGGCCGTGGTGGGCCTCCCCCTTAGGTGCTCCGTCAGAGCTACTATTCAAAGATTACACTGGCTACCTATCGAATCTCGAATTCAATTTAAGACCCTCACTATTGCTTTTAAAATTCTTAAATCAGAATGTCCTGAACTTCTACGCCCGCTCTTAGTACCTTACATCCCTTAATGCAATCTGCATTCCTTAGGTCAACATCTTGTGACTATTCCTCGAACGAAGCTCTGCCGTATTGGCGGCCGCTCCTTCAAAGTTCTGGGGGCAAAACTTTGGAACTCCCTACCACTGAACATTCGCTCCCTGAATAACTTGTCCGCTTTCCGGAAGGCAATTAAAACTCATCTGTTCCCACTGTCCTAGGCCATCTCGTTTCTCCCTCCCCATTCCCCTCAGCAGTTATTTTATGGTTATTAGCGCCGGGACGCCTCGTTGCTGGGGCAGCTGTTCGCCCTTAAACAAATACATAACATAACATAACATGCACCGAATTTAGCAAAGCAATGGCTCACTCGTGGGCCTGGGGTTCTTCAGTGAGGCAGTTCCATCAACCTTACAGTGCATACTGAAGCTTCTCCAGGGCATAACCACAAAAGCAGCAGCAACCTTCACCACATTTCGAGGCAGGGGTGGATTTAGGGGATGCTATCAGCAGAAGATCTAGTCCTGAGGTTCCGTGACAATTTGAACCCGTGTTTTCAATATTGTCGGAAATACATAATATTGGTATCAGCGAACCGCAAATGATCCATCTAGCATATCCTGGTGTTTTCGCTATGCTACAAGCAAGAGTACTCCTGTTACAAACACATTTCCGATCTACCCATGGCATCCATCTTAGATCATGGCAGCCATTTTGTGTTTCTTGCCCTCACATACGCAATAACCCCTGATTACTCAATTTCGATTAAGGACACGTAGGCTTAGCCGGTGATTCACCTTTCCGGTAACACGTGCACCTTGGACCAGAACACGCTGTGGCTGCATGACTCGACAAAGGCTGCCTCCTCTGCCTAAGGCTAGTCCTGCTATACTGGTTCTCGTGTTCGTTGGCCTGATCATGATTAGGCGGCCGAAGCTGGTAGCCTTGCCCATTTACAACCCACAAACATCCCTTATCCTGCTTTTCTATCTTCTGCACCTGGCTCCGCTCCTTTCCTTCTGGGCCTTTATTAGGGGGAGGTAACGAAATTTACGATGAGGCGGTCCGGGTCTTGAATGAAAAGTTGACATGAGATTATGATGGAAAAGTGGGAACCCCTCGTTCGTAATGTTTTGACATCAGATATTGTCGACGATTCCTGTGCAACGCCAAATATTTATTGTTTAGGACACAAAGGTTTGGGAATGTATTACATGTAAAGAATTTGCCTCAAGCTCAAATTTTAGTATATAAGGAGCAAACCTTTTTGTACAAATCGAACAGGCTCCTAGATACTGCTTTGTGTAGTTTCTGTGACTTCTGTGTCCCTGCAGTAATAAACCTTTGGTCTTTGACGCCACCATCGAGAAGCCCGTGTTTCTGTTTATTTGTGCACCGAGACAGGTGGAACTCCGGGGTCTTCGGGTGTTATCCCTGACACCTCTGGACGGAACCAAAAAGTCCAGAACTCCAATTGGCGCCCAACGTAGGGCGACGTCATTCGGTACCGGTCCAGAAGCCTGAAGAGTTCGAGAAGCTTCGTGTGAAGATTCCTGAGGGAGGCGCCCCACTTCATCGATCCCGGTATATCGCAAAAGTGGCCCGAAGTTCTCTTCCACGAGGGTTCCCGTTCAGGACGGCTGCAGTGGTCCGTTGCCTTGACCGTCGCCCTGTCTTGGACCCGAGGTGCAGTCCTTAGTACGGCAAAACGTGACGGGTTTCTCCTTGGTGACGTCTTCAGTGCCTCAGTTAAGTATTTAGTGGTTGCTAGTTGGTTGCTTCGTAAGGGTTGTTAAAATCCTTTTGGTTCTTGGTTTGGTTTGGTTTCGTAAGATTATCACTGGTTGTTCTGGTTACGATAATCTATTGTTTTAGTTTGGGTATCGATACATTTGTTCGCTTTTGGTAGGCCTAAGTTCTTGGTTCGAGTGCACATTCCTGTTTGTGTTTGTTTGTTCTGTGTTCCGGATTATAAAATGGTAAGTCGGAAAAATTGTATGTTGTCGTGCTTTGGTTGCAACAGTGATTCCCGCTTGGAGGACTCATGTCTGGTTCCTCCGATCGGAACTCCCCTATATGATCTTTATTGTAAGTTTGGAGTGGGTCCTATATCTTATAATGAGGTGTGGGTCCGATACACAGAAAAAGATGGTGTCCTTAGTTGGCCACTACATGGTAGTTTTGAACCTGAAGTTCTTGACAATTTAGAAGTAAAATTGTTTAAGAAGAAAGCCCGGCCGGCAATGTTTGATTCTTTCCGTTTCTGGCGAAAAGAATCTAAACAGAGAGAAATTAAAAGGTTGAAAAAAGAACAGAAAGAGCAAGAGTTAACTTTAGAACAAGCGGCTAAGCAGCTGCAAGATAACGAGTCTGAGAAAGCAATGGAGATAGCTACTAGAGAACGTAATTTGGCAATAGACAAGTGCTATCCTGCCTTGCCATCGAGTACAACTAAGATAGTAAAGGACCCCGAAAATGATCCTCTGTTGTCTTACTTATTACGGTCACCTCCACCGTATGCACAAGGTGCTACGGCTCCACCTGTACCAAATGCTCAATTGCCGGTTGCTGGACAACCTGGTATTCCTGCTCCTGCCCCTCAGAATCAAGCTCCTACACCTCCTGTGGTTAATGTAAATGTTCCTACGGCACCTCCTCTTCCTGGGTTGCCGACTTCTTTGCCTATACCTATATTGCTTACACCTACTGCTTCACAAGCTACCTTACTTGATACCCCTACTGTCCCTGTACTATCTGTTCCAACTGCTACTGTGTTTTCTACATCTGCTAGTATTATGACTCCGCTTTCTGTTCGTCGAAGAATCACTGATTCTGTCTCTAACATTCTGTCTCCCTTCTATAAATCTTTAATTAAGACTCCTACTTCTGAGTCTGTGCAAAGACGTAGTCAGCTCCCAAGTACTGAGGAACGGGGAATATTAGATTCCACGGCTCTCAGATGGATTACGAAGAGTAGGAGATATAGTACGAGAGATGTACTAGATACATTTATGCAGTGGAACGAACCAACACAACGATATGTCTTCGACGAGATGTGCTCTCTTTTACGTGAGGAACTAGAAGAAGATGACTCTGAAACAAATTTAGAAGACTTAATTAAGGTTCAGAAAGAGTTTGCTGCAGGAATGATAGTAGGTCAAAATACAAAAGAAGCGATGGAGCTGATTTTGAGTTATAGGAATGATCCATCACTTCGCTCTCCGAGGGACTTAGAGAAAAGTAATACGAAGCATAATCGCCAATATCCAATGAGAGAGGTCCCACCTATTTGGCGTGAAGCTGTGCAAGCTGATGCGAATCGTGGTATTGCAGCCGCTCCGGCCCAATTCCAGAGAGTGTGGATACACATTCCGTGGAAGCGAGCCGAAGTATTGGCAGTGAAACAGGCCTTGCCAGATCCGCGTAAAAATCCTGCCGGATATTATAAGGAGTTAGCACAAACAGTTGAGGCGTGTGTAATGAATCTAGCGGACATTGACATGTTATTTGGGAATGTAGTTCCGCAACCAATTTGGGCTAAAATTCGTAAAGAGAATCATCCAGTTGCCCTAGGTGGTGACTGGGCAGCTATCATAGCAGCGGATGGTCAGCAGATAGGTGGTTCCAAACCCGAACCTCTAATTGCTAATCTGCCAGGTAGGATAATCGACTTAATGAAGACTCTGATGCCAGCATTGCGTGTTAATTGGGACAAGTTGTCCGCATGCAGGCAAAAGAAAGACGAAAGTGTCTCCGACTTTTTCACGAGGTTCGAAGAAACTTTTGTAGATCACAGTGGTCAGGATATGAGCACAGAAGGAGGACAGAGATTATTTGTCGATAAATTTGTACACAATTTACTACCAGAGCTCTGCAACAAATTGAAAGATTCCGAGAGTGCGTGGGCTGTCTCTACAACTGCGCAAATACTTGCAACTGCACAATATTATGAAAACAGGGATAAAGAGGAGAAAGAGAAATCAGATAAGAAAACGAAAGACTTAAAGACTAAAGTTCTTTTACAACAGGCATATCCGCCTCGCATGAATCAGAATAATACACAGCAAGGGTTGTATCAAAGGACAGATTATGGTTCTCAGAGACCACAATACCAGTGGAATCAATGTGCGTATTGTAAGAAAGAGGGTCATTATAAAAATGAGTGTCCAGTCTTAGCGCAAAATAACGCAGCAGCAGCTCAGAGAGGTCGTGGTGGTTTTGTGCAGAATTCTAGAGGTCGAGGAAGAGGTACTATGCCTCCACAAACAAATGATCGCCCTTCCAATCACTTTGATCAGCGGAATGGACAGTCTGCCCAACAAAATAGATCTCAACAGTATCATGTTGAGGACTATTGTGAAAACGTTGAGGGATTTCAACAAAATGAGTACTAGAACAGCCATGGACAGAGAGAGGGAGTAGTATCAGTTCCAGTGGATCAGAGTGGGCCTTATGTCGCAGTAGCAACATCAGGTGTAGTCGAACCGTTTCTGTTGGATACTGGTGCAGCAAAAAGTTCTATCATTCATGCGAAACTCCCTGGCGCACCTTTGTCCGGCTTAACAAATGTCTCTGTAGGTTTTTCAGGCGCCCCTGTTTATAACCCTGTATCTGGTCCTTTGTCTATTTCTGTTGGACCGTGTCAATTGAAAGCACCCTTAATTTTGACGACAGGTTGTAATGAAAATCTGCTTGGTTTAGACTTGTTAAAACGCCTATATGCGACATTGTACTGTTCTCCGTCAGGAGTACAGCTTACATTGGGTAAAAGAATCACCTCTCCGATGTACTTGTCTATGAATGCACTCCCGCCGGAGCTGCGTTCACTCCCTGATACTCTTTGGGCGACTGGTCCTAACGATGTAGGCCTTTTAGAAATACCACCATATGTAGTTACTTTGAAAACAAATGTCAAATTCCCACGAATTCCTCAATACAAGATCTCTAATGAAGGTGAACGTGCACTTCTATTAATTGTGCAAGATTTGATTAAGAAAGGTGTGGTTGAAGAAACTAGAGGAAACGTCTGTAATAGTCCTGTATTGCCGATTTTAAAGCGTACTGATCCTTCAAAGCCTCCAGTATATAGATTCGTTATCGATCTTAGAGAGGTTAATAAAATTGTGGTTCCGCAGTTTCCCGTGGTTCCAGACATCACTGCCTTGTTAACATTGATTCCTGCTACAGCCACATGGTTTTCAGTCATCGACTTAAAGAATGCCTTTTTCAGCATTCCGATAGCCGAGGAAAGCAGAGATATTTTCGGCTTCTGTCTAGGAGGTCGAAGTTTCAGATTTAAACGCGCTCCACAAGGTTATTGTGAGAGCCCATCCATTTATAGTCAGGCATTAAAAAGTCAGTTAGATTCCTTTGTACTTCCTCCAGGTTCTACTCTAGTGCAGTATGTCGATGACCTTCTAGTGGCAGCTGATGACAAGGAAACTTGCAAAGCAGCTACGATTTCTCTATTGCATCATTTGTCTAATTTGAATCACAAGGTGTCACCCTCGAAAATGCAATATTGCTGCCAAGAAGTGACCTACCTAGGTCATCTCTTGTCAAAGGAGGGAAGGAAGTTGACCCCAGAGAGAATAAAAACAATTACGCAGATGAGTGTTCCTCGTACACAGAGAGAAGTACGTGCCTTTCTAGGTATTACCTCCTACTGTAGGCAGTGGATCCCAAATTTTTCTCTTTTAGCAAAACCATTGGTAGCTTTGACTGGGAAAAATGTTCCGAGTCCGGTGCCATGGTCTGCTGAATGTCAGGAGAGTTTTTCTGAGTTACGAAATGCACTATGTTCAGCTCCTGTATTAGGTACACCCGATTACAGCAAGCCATTCACGCTCTATGTTCACGAAAGAGAAGGTTGCGCGTTGAGTGTTCTGACACAGAGATTTGGTGATAAACAACGCCCTTGTGCGTATTTCTCATCAACATTAGATCCGGTAGCTAGAGCGTTGCCTAGTTGCTTGAGAGCTACAGCAGCAGCTGCGGCTTCCATTCGACAATCTGCTGGTTTGGTGATGAATAACATGCTAGTGGTCATGGTTCCTCATGCTGTGGACACACTCATGAACCGAACCAAGACGCAACATCTTACCAGTGCTAGATTATCTGGTTATGAGCTGACACTGTTAGCGAGTCATATTCAGATCAAAAGATGCAATGTATTGAATCCAGCAACACTGTTGCCGGCTAATCAATTGATTTAAAAGACACTCCGTTGTCAGATCCAGATGGCACGTTGTATGTTGATGGGTCATGCTTCAAATTGGAGAATGGTGATGTGACTGCTGCCTATGCAGTGACGACTTTGAGTACGATTGTGGAGACTGCGAGAGTGAGTCAGAATTCTGCCCAAGCTGCAGAGTTAATCGCTCTAACGAGAGCGTGTGTTTTAGCTGAAGGAAAGAGAGTGAATGTGTTCACAGATAGTCAGTACGCGTTCGGCGTGGCCCATAATTTTGGCCGTTTGTGGAAAGAAAGAGGTTTCATTACGTCCCATGGGACTAAGATTCAACATGGTCAGCTAGTTAATGACTTATTGGAATCTCTAACCTTGCCGACTGAAGTTGCGATTGTGAAATGCAGTGCGCATAAAGCAATCACGGATGATGTTGGTCGTGGGAATGCTTTTGCTGACGAGATCGCTAAGCAGACAGCTAGAAATATGATGAGTAGAATGTATGTTGCAACGTCTGCAAGATGGATTTCTGAGTCTGGAATGTGTGAGGATACAGTGGAAAGTGTGAAAGATTCAGAAAGAGGCAACTGAGGAGGAAAAGCGTGCATGGAAAGAAAGTACGGGCAAGTTGGATTCGAGTGGGTGTTGGATTGATTTGTCGGAACAACAGCGTTGGATGTTGCCTGATGCGTACGTGCTCGCTGTGGTGACAATGGCACATGGAGTAGCGCACATAAGTTCTAAAGGAATCTGTAAAATGTTGGCTCCAGTCTGGAAGAATGATGGGATTAGTAAATGTGCAGAAAGAGTGGTGAAAAATTGTATGGTATGCCTGATGCATAATCCTGGCAAGGGAACCCCTACACCTGCTGGTCACTTCGCGCCACCTTCCTGCCCCTTTGAAGTAATTCAGTTAGATTTCATACACATGGATCGTTGTAATAACTTAAAGTACGTCCTGGTGGTAGTTTGTGCATTTTCCAGATGGATTGAAGCATATCCACTGAAAGACAACACTGCCCTATCAACTGCCAAAATTCTTCTCAAAGAATATTTCCCTAGGTACGGAATGCCACGGATTGTATGGTCAGATAACGGAAGTGAGTTTATAGGGAAAGTTATGCAGAGTGTGTGTGCCGGTTTAGGCATAAAACAAAAGTTCCACAGTGCAAACCATCCCCAGTCTGCTGGTTTAGTTGAGGTTACAATGGCACCCTCAAACTAAAACTAGCTAAAATACAGGCATCCACGGGTTTATCCTGGCCAGACGCACTACCCTTGGCTTTGTTATCCACGAGAGCGACTGTGCATTCTAGAGTAGGGCTTAGTCCATATGAAATTGTCTTTGGCCGTCCTGCTAATATTTGGGGAGTGCCAAGGCCAAAGGAATTTTGTTCTCTGGAATATCCAATGTTGATTGATTACCTTTACGACTTGACTGCTAAATTGAGTCTTATTCACCAACAGGTTTTCGATGCATTGCCAAAGCCACCGGAGAGTCCAGGTCATCAGCTGAAACCAGGTGACCACGTTGTGGTGAGAAACTTTGCGAGGACGAAGAACCTTCAGCCCAGATTTGTTGGCCCCTTCCAGGTGTTATTGGCGACGAGAACTGCTGTTCGTGTGGCTGGTCGCAAGCATTGGATCCATGCGACCCATGTCAAACGTGTGCCCCTGCCACTTCCTTATGACAACTGGATTAAGAAGGGAATTGGTGCCTCTGAATTCGAGCAAACACCCAAGTTTGTCCCTTTCAGCGATGCCGAATTGATAACTGACACTTCGAACTCTGACTCTCCTCCTGAAACTACTTCTTTGATTCCTGAACACTTGCCCTCTGCATCAGAAGAAACTTTGCCATCTGCGAACTTGAACATTGCAACCTCTACTGACAACACACTGTTTCCTGATCAAACGGTTCCTGCAAAACTAAGATACAACTTACGATCTCGTAATATGGACAAATAAAGCAGGAAACTGCCTATTGTGATATTTGAAATTCTGAACTTTTGCCTCCAGCCAGGAAGTTTGCTATTGTTTTATTGTTTTTAAAATTGCCTTGCCGTCTGGGTAGCCGTAGGGTCGTGGCTGTGTGCCTAGTTGAATCTGCGGGGGTCAGACACAAGGTCGATCTTTCTGTTGGTTCTGGGAACTCCCAGGGCTAATAGAGGCATTTTCATCTACGTACACATCATCAGTGGTCGCAAGCGGATTGTAGAAGATGGAGCTTCCTGCGCTGCAACGAGAAAACGTGATTTATGTTCGCAGAAACTGACTTTACAGAATCCTTCATAGTAAATGTTTTCTGATGCAATGTGCTATTACATTTTTAATTGTTTTAATAACGTTGGTGGGTGGAATCGTTTTCAGTATAAATTTAATCTTTGTGCCGGTAACGACAGTACCTCCCCTTGACCCTTCTACCTCTACTGTTTCTTCTATACACTCTTTTCACTCGTTTCCTGAACATGAGCAAGCTCGACGCTCAGAATTTATCAATAACACTTTCGTACAGCTCTTGCACCAACACCAACTGGTAGTTAACACTACAGACTGCTGGGTGTGTGGCTTGATACCCCACACTATGGATAAAGGTATTCCCTATTTGGTTTTGCCTTTTAGCTATAATGGATCATTTCAGGCCTTTCAAACCATCTTTGCTTATGCCCTTGAAACCTATCCTCCGCGTCCACCACGTTCCACTAAATATAACTCTGCCAACAAAGCTCTAGTTCAGGGTATTATTGATATGATCAAGGACGTCAATAACACTCCATCTTACCCTAGAGACGAATTAAAAGTATATTTGAGTTGGAATTCTTCAGAGTATCGCCTTAGTTTGGGAGAAAGCAAGCGTAAAAGCTCAACTCCAATCTGGGTCGTACCTCACCGAGGTCAGGTCTGTTTGCAAGGTAATGGGAGAAATCCGAGAGCTCTGCTAGGGAGGAGTGAGTGCGTTGAGACTTATGTGTTTCCGTCTAACTCTTCCCCCGCTTTTCTTACTGCTAGGGGTACCTACTTCATCTGTCAAGACAGAGCGTATACATGGTTGCCTGCTGACTTTTCAGGTTCATGTTATATTGCTCGGTTGTTGCCTCCAACATACACTCCTTCATCTGATTATCACAAGACCAGAGTAGCAAGAGGTGTTTTCAGTAAGGAAGACACCGCTGGTCAGGAAGCTGGAGACTTCTTCAAAGGTTTCCTTTCGTTCTGGGGGCCTATGGCCAATAGTAGAAACATACGTCAGCTAACACGGGTAGTTGAATCTACTATTACCGAAACTGCTGGTGCCCTTAGCAATTTGACAGCTGAGCTTCAGGCGGATAGACTCATGACGTTGCAGAACCGTATGGTTCTAGACGTAATACTTGCAGATCGAGGTGGGGTATGCAGAATGATCCAATCGAGCTGCTGTGTCTTTATTCCCAACAATGCTCCAACAGTCTATGAGGCGATCTCTAAGCTACACAAGATTTCCGACTCTATACACGTAGACAAGGGAAACTGGTCCTTCATAGAGTGGTTGTGGACTCTGATATCAGCGTGGGGATGGAAGGTTCTGATGGTCATTGGTGTCATCTTAGTATTCCTATTCTCATGCTGCCTGATTATCCAGTGTGGTCCCGCTTTGTGTACTCTCTGTGCTGCAACCTGTTTCAGAAAACCACCTGCGTTTGGAGAAAAGGCACGAGAAAGGATGATGATACAACAGCATATCACTGACCTGATGAGCATAGAGTTAGATTCTGACATAGACTGAGTAATTGCCTATGTAAGGGCAAAAGGAGGGTCTGAGTTTCCGTGACAATTTGAACCCGTGTTTTCAATATTGTCGGAAATACATAATATTGGTATCAGCGAACCGCAAATGATCCATCTAGCATATCCTGGTGTTTTCGCTATGCTACAAGCAAGAGTACTCCTGTTACAAACACATTTCCGATCTACCCATGGCATCCATCTTAGATCATGGCAGCCATTTTGTGTTTCTTGCCCTCACATACGCAATAACCCCTGATTACTCAATTTCGATTAAGGACACGTAGGCTTAGCCGGTGATTCACCTTTCCGGTAACACGTGCACCTTGGACCAGAACACGCTGTGGCTGCATGACTCGACAAAGGCTGCCTCCTCTGCCTAAGGCTAGTCCTGCTATACTGGTTCTCGTGTTCGTTGGCCTGATCATGATTAGGCGGCCGAAGCTGGTAGCCTTGCCCATTTACAACCCACAAACATCCCTTATCCTGCTTTTCTATCTTCTGCACCTGGCTCTGCTCCTTTCCTTCTGGGCCTTTATTAGGGGGAGGTAACGAAATTTACGATGAGGCGGTCCGGGTCTTGAATGAAAAGTTGACATGAGATTATGATGGAAAAGTGGGAACCCCTCGTTCGTAATGTTTTGACATCAGATATTGTCGACGATTCCTGTGCAACGCCAAATATTTATTGTTTAGGACACAAAGGTTTGGGAATGTATTACATGTAAAGAATTTGCCTCAAGCTCAAATTTTAGTATATAAGGAGCAAACCTTTTTGTACAAATCGAACAGGCTCCTAGATACTGCTTTGTGTAGTTTCTGTGACTTCTGTGTCCCTGCAGTAATAAACCTTTGGTCTTTGACGCCACCATCGAGAAGCCCGTGTTTCTGTTTATTTGTGCACCAAGACAGGTGGAACTCCGGGGTCTTCGGGTGTTATCCCCGACACCTCTGGACGGAACCAAAAAGTCCAGAACTCCAGTCCCTGCCATGCTGGCTCTGCTGACACATAACCTCTTTGACTCTTCCATTACACTGCCATCTGCAGTGGATGAGAGACTTATTCCGCCCACCAACTGAGAGATCAGCCTGATGGATCATTGAGTCATCCAATGAATCGCCAAGCACTATCCCATGCCCATTTTTACCCCTCCAGGACCACCCTTCCTCCACCAGAACAAGTTCCCCATACACATGCTTTGACTTTAGAGGCATAAGTTCCAACCCTACTGAACAAGGGGAACATAGAGGCGATGGTTCTGCAAGAAAGAGGCACAAGATTTTACTCCCCGACTTCCTCGTCCCTAGGGAGGATAGGGGTCTGAGGCCCATCTACAAATTTCACTTCTTGAACCTGTATATTTGAAAAAAACACATTCAAGATGGTGTCCCTCAACCAAGTTCTGCTGGCCCTTAATGTGGAGGAATGATTTGCGTCCCTGGCCCTCTGAGACACCTCCTTCAATCTGGTAATTCTCCACCCACAGACATTATCTGACCTTTTGTGGGCTCCCATCACGGTCCTGCTCTTTGCACTGAAACCAACAGTGCATTTTCACAAAAGAGCAGGACGTTTTGGAGGGTTTACTGCAGCAGTGTGACCTTTTTCTGAGGTTCATGGCAGAGTCATTGTAAATGTTCATGGTGAACCTTGTGTAGACATCTGGAATAGCCCAGTCTCATACCCCACCAGGACTTCCAGGCCTGGCCTGGTAATGTCACAAGCAAGGGTAGAAATCTCATTTTGGGGCTGATTTATTCACAACTCTGGAGAGGGGTCAGCAGGATCTGGGGGATCAATAGTTGAACATTACCTACTACTTACCCCACAGCAACACATCTATGATTTGCATTCTTGTCTTTGCAGGCTATATCCTATCCCACAGTAGCTCTTAACTGATAACTGTGTACCAAATAAAGTACCTTCTGATGATTATGTACAGTTATGTGTTGTAGATGAGAACTTTTTATTTTCTAAGGAAAAGGACTAGCTCGAACTTGAATTTTTAATGTTATTGGATATTGCATTTAGTTCTGAGTGTCTACCCAACACTGCATCCCCGAGTAAGCCTCAGACTGCTATAATTCAATATCCTGAGGATCAAGTGGCAAAGGTATGTGCACAGTGCTTAGCTAGCCTCATTACTAGGGTAGCAATTCATAAAATCCATGGTAAATGGACAGCTCCTATCCCCAAGAGCTAACTTTGGGGATGTCAGTACCTGATACTTTTCTCATGCCCTCAACACAGAAAATTCCCCAGGGCCACCTCATCCTTCTAACAGGAATACTGAGAAGTACCTGTGGAACTCTAAGCCAAATGAACCTGTGGTCTTGGCCTTTGCCAGGGGTAGGAAAGTCTCTCCAAAACAATTATTGTGAGTTAGCTACTTTATTTCCAATTTGCCCTGCTCTTGACATGAGCAACAACTGCCTGTTCTAATCAAGTCACTCTCCCCAGCCCAAGTAGTAGGGTCATAATCATCTACCAAATCCCTGTGATGTGGATACTTTTCACAGTCTCTACACTTACATAGTACACCACATTTTTCAAAGAGACATAGTGTGTGTACTGCTGGGGTTCAAAGGTCCTTATGGCCTGGGATCCACCTAATGGGAATAGTTCTAGGAGAACCATCCCTGCCATCACATCATTCCAAAAATGTAAATTGGTCACGATGTATGAAGTCTATAAACCATTTAACTAAGAATTCATCCAAAACATAAGAGGCAAGAATCTTTCTCTTCTCTGTCCAGAGTTCTTTGAAACAAATCTTTGAACACGCTCACCACCCTACCACTCTGATATATGTGTTTTCAAGAATAGCCAATGCGTGCGAAAAAATGGAGCGGCCGGAAACTGAAAACTAGTGAATCTCAGTGCTGGCGACCAATGTTAGAAATCTGGATTGAAAGTGTCAGAGCAGTCAAAAGGTATTGGGCCCAACTGTAAAGAAGATGGTTTTATACCTCTTGTATCCTTTGGCCTCCGTTCTCTGGGCCTCCAAATTGGGAACCAAGAACCCTTTTTTGGCACCTGGCTCTCAGGGTAGCAAGCATTACGAGCATGCTGTGGCTTACTCAGGGGGCTAGATATTCTGTAACAACACTTAATACATCGCTGTTCAGTACATGCTTCAAAGAAAAGTACTGTATTAGACACAAAACATATAGTATGCACAAATGAACAAATATACACCAACTGGTAGATGGAAATGTCTATGGGTATATCTTTTAAAGGGCCCACTGATGCTTTCGGATGACCCCCAAACACAAATGAATTCCGTCGATGATCTCGCCACTCTGCTGGGGCACCCTTCACCAGATTTGCACCAAATATGCACATTTTTAAGTGGATTCAGTGCCTTCTGGAGAGCATCTTTGCATGTGGATTTTTCTTCTTCAAAATGGCCACACAGGTGCCTGTACCACCCTGTGGGGAACCTGTACTGTTGGTCCCGGACCACCTGGGAGCCCTAGTGCCGGCATGGTGCCTTTTTTACTGGCGGGGAGGCAGCTTCTGTTTCCTCCCTATATCTCCCTGTACTGCCGTGCTCCCCATGATATAAAGTGCGACGCTTTGGCCGGGTTGTAGCTGCCTAACAGGCAATTTTTGTCAGACCCTGGGACTTCTACTGCTTGGTGACAGATGGTGGTTCGGTTCACCTTGGACCAATATGAACGTTGGAGAGCCATACCATATAAGTTAACTTCTCCCCTTCTGGGGCACTGACTGTCTCAAGGGCTGTTTCTCCATCAAGAGTGGTGTGCTCCTCATGGGTTGAGTTGCCCTAGAGCACTACTGTCCCAAGGGGTTGAGCTAATGAACCACTGGGTGCAGTGGCCCATGGATACCCAATGTGCAACCTGAAGACGAGTGGGTGAAATAATTGGTGTTTTCTCACACCCTGATGGGCAAAATTTAAAGGGGTTTCATGCTTTCTGTGCCTTGTGGTGCATTCAATCTGCCAAGAGTATAAAAAAGGGCTGTCTGGTCTCTAAATGTTTGTCAATTCTTTCTTGCACTTGGTTAGATAGTGCTCTTCCTCCACTGAAGCAAAGGCTCAGGCATCTGCCCTCTTGCCCTTCGCGTTTTAGTACTCTCCTGTCCCAATCTTCCAGCTCCAGCAACAGCAACCTGTGGCCATCAAGCCATACCACACTGCCCGACTGCACTCACCAGGAGCCAAGGCCTCCTGGGCACCTGCAATCCACCGGTGTATCTTGCAGAAGTTTGGAGTAACCCTTCCCTAGTTTATCTCCAGTCCGAACTGGTCCAGAATGGTCCAAGGCATTTATTTTTTCCCAGAGAGAGAGTGGGTAGGCCAGTGCCAATGGTCCTAGAGACAGAATCCACAGAGTTCCTAGACGTACAAGCCTGTAGTCCTCTCCAGATAGGGATATACCAGAGTGTTAGTCCAACCTTCTTCTGTAGTTTCCTCGTCTCTCGAAAGATCTCCCTTGTGCAGGGGTTAAAAAGTGGAGGTGGAGAGTTCTAGTAGGTGGACATCTCTGCCCAATCCAAAGATGTAACTTCACCCTTGACCGACATTATTTTGAAAGAGACTATGAACAGGATCATGGGAACTTTAAAGATGACAAAACCAAGCAGTGTCCTGTCAGACCTCACTCTGTATCTTCACTCGAACACTGACAACAGTAAAAGTGATTTCTTCCCTTCAACACTTCAAAAGGAACCTATATGTTCCTTCTATTCCTTGTGCAGTACCTAGCACAATATGTTGTAGCAATGCATGTGTCACAAAAGGCCCTTAGTGTTAGTTTTGTTTTGAAAAAGCTTACTTTACTTACCATCCACATACTGAAAGATATCCAAGAGGTCAGTCACTGTGGTTTGATTAATATGCCTTATGACCAAGCCACTGGATGTCGGTGTGTTTATGCCACGGTTTTCTAAGAGCTTGGAAATGCTTTGAGAAGCAGCATCAGCAATAAGACGGCATCTAGATCCAATAACACTGAAAAGGTAGTTCCACTGTTGAGCATCCTGTAAGAAAAGACAAATGTATAGACTCAACATTAAGAAAATAGCAGAAAGGAATGCAGTTCATATGAGTATCAATCTAGTTCACAATATTCATGGCTTTTAGTGTAAATTCTGAAAGTACACCACCATTGTTATTGTTATTTAAAAGTTACAGTGCATCATTTTTTTAGAAACCTTTTCACAACCTGGCCCTCGGTGTCATGGGAAACAATATTACACATAACGAAAAGATTTTGTGTGGTTGTTATCTCCGATGCTGGCCAGAATCCTGACATGGAATTCCTACAGTTACAAGTTAAATCCCACAGAAGGGGGAATAACTCCAGAGAACTGTTTTTCCTGCCAGTACTCTGCATGGAATTCCAGATTTCATTGGGTTTAATACATATATTTACCACACGCTATAAGCAACTGATAAATGCATGAGAGGTCAACTGTGCTGCGTGAGGATTCGAAGGGTAAAGGAGAAGATGTTGCCTGACAAGAAGGGACATTACATTCTTTACATGAATAAAATGCATTACCTGGAACACATGTATTACATGCTCTCCCTGTGACCTGGCTTGGGGTGGGGCAGGGAAGTGGGCCCGTGCTACAATGCAATTTTTTCTAAAAACAAACTTACTGGCCAGAACCTCTCGCTATTACAATTGGGTCACATGTTGCCAAACCCAGAAAATCCAGGTATGGGAACCCTGGCCTACTGATAAATGTGCTGAGAGGAATTCTAAATGGGAATTCCACTTAGCACAACTCATAATTGGGGCTTAACCCCTTGCGTGCTGCCCTCGGCACTACCTCGCTAGTGCTGCCGTCGGCCAACGGCCGACGCAGCCCCGCTCATTTTGCGGAAGTGCCGCACTGCCGTGAAATCGCAGCCAAGGGGTTAAACCAATTTTGATCTAGATGCCCATTCTCAACTTGATAAAACCTGTTCTTTTGTGGGATTACAGTCTCATTTATGACCAGATAATCCACAGTCTGTTGGAACGGGAACATTATACACACAAAAGGTGAGGAGAGGAATGCTTGCAATGTGTCTAACTACAGGCAATCACTCATGGTAGCATCCCAACCCATCGCTCTTTTGCTCACATGGCCATTTCAGTGGGTTAAACAAATCAATAATATGTTTAACCCACTGATATTTTCAAATACAAAAACTTGAAAATAAAAAATTGCTGCCCCAACATTTGCGTTTTATCCTTTTAACTTACTTGTAAACTCGTTTCCTACACAACATCGATATGCTCTACATTTTGCTTAGGTGTACTATGAGACACAGTCTATATTGCACATCTTATTCTTTCCACAAACAAAAAACAGCCTCAGGCAGGTTTCTCTGCAAACTGGGCACACAAAATGAGTGCATGCTTTCTGAGCGCCTTTGCATATTTTCCTTGTAGTAAGGCAGGGTCTAGGTATTTCCAGGCTTCTTTAATAGCAATCAGCCTCAACTGTTGAGGCCTAACTGTTTAAACAAGAACATCATCTCATATAATATTAATCCTCCAAGATATCTGCAGATGGAACTAAACATTTCATGTGTACTCACTACAGTTATAAAATAAGCTATGCTCCAGATTGTGAATCATGGTGTTGTGCAGTTACCAAAAGTAAACTGATCAGGCCATAACTGCCAAACCCCAATGTGACTCAACTTCTGGTTGGATTGGTTGGCTAGTTAGCAGACATAGGAAAAGCAGGAAGATGGCATATTCTTTAATCAACAATACAAAGATGGGGGACTGGCAGGATTGTTCAAGGGGGTGGAGTTGCTGAACTATTTTGAGTCGACTACATCATACTTTGGTTTAAAAGGGAGACTCTAGATGATACAAGAGTTGGCTAACCACACTGACTTTCAAAAACGTTACAGTCATTGTTATCTGATAATAAGAGTGTGGAATTACATTACTTGCATAATAATTAGAAAAAGTTTTGACTCTTTTTCTTTAGCATTTTAAGTGTAACTTATTTTATTTTCCACCTGTTCTCGATATTCAATTTGAAGTTTATAATTTGACCTGCAGTTTTCATTACCTGGGTGACATTTAAACTGTAAATGTGTTCTAAGTGAAGAGATCAAAGTTAAAACAATTCTTCCCTGCTGTCCTAGAAATGCACTACGTTAATAATTTTCGAACTTGCCACAGCCCTGGTTCGAAGGAGCCAGCAAGCCGCCCAAAGCGGGTTTGCCTACAATCAGCAGGCACCTAATTGGCAGGTTTTGTTTTAAGTGCGTGGTTCACTGGTGATACTAATTAACAACCATCTACTGTGTAGATAGTACATACAAACTGGTCCTGAAGAATTACCGTGAGAACCTCCAGACACACAAGGCAAGAAACATGTCGACCTCTAACTTGTAGCCGCGACTGGACATTATTTCAAGGGTGGCCCACACTTCCAGTTTTTAATTGGGACCAGTGGGCTCACTTATTAAATTTAATTTGGAGCACCACTGTACTCCCCTTTTTAACCTTCCATACACTACTCCTGTACATCTTTACCCACACCAACACCACTAGGCCCCTTGCCAGCAATGAACCCAACGGCCTGGGATAAAAATATCTCCAATAAAGAGCACCTCATAGGTTGCCCATCAGGCATTGCAGCTCCGGCCTGAAGAGGAGCATGCCCTACGATGAAGCATGACACCCAGCTGGGTGTGTGAGGGCCCTCTTTCCCAAAATGGGAGACTCCCTGTCTCCACCATAGGGTTAGGGTATTAGACCAACGTAGCCTCCTCCCACTTACTTGTTCTTTTACTTAGGAACTGCATACCTGGTTTGCTTATCTAGATGAACAGTACCTTTCATTTCTCCCTCTAAGAGATCAGTCAGAAAAATAACTGAGGGTCCCCTGACCCTACTTTCCTTTGCTTCCCAACCTGCTCCATGGGAGGAGCTGTGAGCACTAGCCTAGCAGGCACTTTCTTGTGTACCATGTATGAATGAAGGAGCAGTGATGCGGGCAGAGATATCTAAATGAAGTAAACCCCAACCACAAGGGACTCCTGCCCGTGCTATTTACCACCAGTATGGTAAAGTCACGTGAACATTTCTAAAACAATGGATGAGACTAGCAAATGAGGATGGGAAGAAATCTCTTCTTGAACATGGAACTTTTAACCAAGAGCAGTTTAGGCACATGTAAAAGAAGTTGAAAGATCCCAAAACCACAATGCCCACCATTCATACATTGGCATGAGAAAGACACTAAATGTAAATTTGAATCCCACCTTTGTCGTATATAACAGATTCAGGAGGCTGGCATACCAATTAAGGCAAGTTAGGGCAGAGTCTTTATGTGTGCTCTGTTTCTTTCAACTCCTCCTCCCTATTTATTCCCCCCGATCCCAGAACTACAAAAGAAAGAGAAGGAGAGTATGAACCCCAGGACAAGGATTTACCGGATGATTTCCCGTGCTGGCTGATGGGGTTGGTGGTGCACCTTCGTATGCATCTGAAAATGGAGTAACGCCAGTGGGACCACAGGCGGATGGAGCACGAGAAGGTAACAGGCAAGTGGGCACTGCTATATGAGTGACTGTTAGTAGAGCACCAGACAGAAGTGCATGGACAGCCAGACAAGACGCAGACTCTATTATTGAGAAGTAGTCTAGACCAAGAGTGTGTTCAGTCACATAGGGCCTAGGTATCATCCTGAATGCAGACCTATCGTTAACTGAGACAGTCTAAGAAGGACCGCAGACCGAGGAAGCTTCAATGAGAAAGGGCAGGGAGCACCCCTCACTCTAACAATGCAGATGAAGACCAAACCCTGCCTATATCCGACACTCTACTTTCATTAAGAAACAACCCTGGTCCGGGGCCTAGAATTACTGTTTAGGTACGCTGGATCCCTGCCAATTAAAAACCCCAACCAATTCTGTGACGAATTTTAAATTATATTTGAAGTGTACAGACTGAACTGGACCAACATGAGTCAACTGGTGGCATTCAGTGAAGTGAGAGACCAGTTGGCTGAAAAGTCTGGTTGTTTGAGACAGGATCCCAGGAACAATAAGGCCCTGAAAAAGGCAAAGGATGCGCTGTTAAATACTGTTGCGAATGTGAGTCTGGTGAGGGCAGATTAGACTAAAATTTCAAATTGTAAACACAATAAAGGTGAATCACCAGTCCATTATCTAGTCTGGCTTCAGGATATGTTTTAGAGATACTCAGGCATTGCCTGTCACTAGAGATGACTCAGAAAATTGTAGAGTCTGCCTTGTGCAGAGATTGTTACTAAATGTGCAAAATCAGTTAATGACTATACGGTCTCAAGGGGAGCCGAGTAGGTTTACCGCCGAGACAGCACCTCGTAACAAGTAATTACGGGGATATATGACCTTCCCGCGATTGACCATGAGGTTCAGTGAAACCTTTGAAAAAATATGCCAATGAATTGCAAGAAAAGAGTATGTATATTCAAAAATTAATATAGGCATACCTTTCACTTTTTGTTTTGGAGTGGTACTCACAGGGCTGGACCCTGTTGTAGTCCTGAAGAAGAGCTGTGGGGTACAGCTCGAAACTAGTTGACACTTTTACTAGGCACTGTGTTTCATAACAGAACCGGTTTACCTAGTAAACCACCCCATTTTTAATATATCCACTAGGAGCCTGAATAAAGTTAGTTTAGCCCACTAGTAGGATATTTTTAATTTTTCACTCCACTTCATTTTCCCCTTTTTCTCACATTAAACGACACATAGTCTTCACAAAAAAGTGCTCCTTCGCAACCGCGATAGTCGCAGCACGCCTCAACCCGTAGAGGGTTGAGAAGCCCCAATGATGAAGCATGTCACCGTGAGGAAACTCCGGTGAGTGAGGGGACTATAAAGAAAAAGTTTTCTTTCCCTGTTTCTGAAACAGACCTAAAGGTGTCATGTTCCAGTAGTTAGCCAGGTTCTCTGGATCTGAATTTTTCAGATCTTTTTTTGAATAAATATACGTAGTGAATGGCAAAAAAGAAGCTGGCTGAGTTGGTGAAAGTCGCAAACCATTGCGTAGCCTCCCAAGAACTAAAGAAAAACCATGTAATCTACTCTGACGTCTTTGACATTACAAAATACACAAAATAATAAGGAGGTGAGAGGACGGGGAGCCATCACTAGGGGGGAGCAATAGAGTGGAGAAGACGGGAGGACAGAGAGGAGCAGAAACAAAAGGGACAGAGCAGAAGCCACAGGTGTAGGAGCATCTTGCTTTGCCTTGGGCAGTTGGGGCATTAGAAAAGGGATTGTCCTATTAGTGCTAGCCTGAAACCTAAGCCAAAGAGGTGCTGATGGTGGCCTGGTTCCAGTAGATCAGAAAGGTTCCTTTGTTGGTTTATGATACTCGCTAAACACACTTTTTGCCTTACTGACACCAATACAAGCCTCTCTGTTTTGATAGCATCCAAATTCTCTTCATTAGTTCTCTCAGACTTGTCCATAGACACATTCGATATTTCAAACCAGTGTGTTTCTTGTCTCCATCCTCTTGGTGCCATCACAGATAAGATGCCTTCCTCTTGAGTACTAGCTTACCAGCAAATCTATTGGGACAAGACCTTTTCTGCAATATCCACGGAACTATGTTCTGTACACCCAAACGAGTCTACCTCAATATACCTCAAAATAGGGAGAACAGAGTGATTGGTTTACTCTGTGAAACAAATTGCCAGCCTGCCACACATAACACCAAGATGGCAAAGACTTAGCTGACTTGCTTTTTCAGGTGCCTATGGCGTACAGGGGTAAATGATGTGGTATCTGTATCTCCTATGGACCCTGTAAAAATAAATATCAACCAGATGAAACTTCTGTTTAGAGTTCCAGGGTATCCCTTAAAGCCCAAACATGAGGCAGGGATTTGAGCTATCATTACAAACTTGATTATGGGGGGTCTTTGTGGTAATTGTTAGCAGGTGTAATAAATACATCTAGTCTTCCTATAAAGAAGGTGCGATAGATCATACAGGATCTGCGTGTAATTAACAATGTGGTTTTGCCTAGTTTTCCTGTGGTCCCCAACCCGCCACCATCATTTCCTGCATCCCCACAAATGCAGGAAAGGTTTACAGTGATTGAGCTATCTTCTGGATTCTATTGCATAATCATCCACAAAGAGAGTCAGTACCTCTTTGCATTCTCATTAGGCTGATCTCAATTTTCAAGGCAGAGGCTCCCTCAATGCTTTAAGGACTCTCCATTGATCTTTTTCAAAGCTTTGACCCTATCTCTTTCCGGAGCTGGCAAAGGGGCATAACACTTCAAAGGAACACCTGAAATGGTTCTTCCCCTTGTTATCTGGGTCACTAGATTGCTACTGGAAAGCATCACCTACCATCAGTATGAACTGAAGTCATCCGTACGGTGCTCTGTCTAGTGACCATCTCCCAAGTACAAATGTTCTAGGTTATGGCTCGGTGCTGTAGACAGTTGATCTTTGGGGACACTGCTATAGCAAAGCCCCTGTAGTATTATGTCAGAAAAGGCACCCCTGAACCTTTACAGTGGTCTAAAGAAGCTGAACATGCATTTATACAAATAAAACAAGCCCTTGGCTATGTGATCATACATGTGATCCTTGTTTGTGCCAAACCTTTTATTCGAAATGGTCATGAATGTGATGGATTTGCCCTTGGGTACGGATACAGGCTCACCGTCACCAGAAAAAGCTGTAGCATATTATTTTTCTGCTATAGGAGCTGGGCTTTCTCCTGGTCTTCGCTCTGTAGTAGCTGCTTCCCCTCATGATGAGGCATCTGAAATTATTGTATTTAAATACTCCCTGATTTTCGCAGTCTCCACCCAGTTGTTGCTCTGCTACTCACCATTAAAACTCAGCACCTTTCCACTGCCAGGATGTCCCATTATGAAATCGTGTGGTTGTCTGCCTTCCATAATACCCTCATACCCCACTCTTACGCTTGTTGCACCAGCATGAACCTGGCATCCCTGAATGCCCACCAGTAAGTAGGGTGGAGCCCCATGACTGTTCTATGATAACTGAGCATATAACAAAGCCCCCCAATGAATGCATTTTGTAGGTGGATCATGCCTTAGAAATGGTTGCGGTGTGCAGGCTGCTGGCTATATGTCGCTGTATGTACTGTATATCAAATTATCGAAAACTATTGCTTGCCCAATGTGAGATCGGCCCAGGTTGCTGAACTTGCTGGACTCACACATACCATTAACTAAGAAAAAGATTGTAATTGTATTCACAGTCTCTAAGTATACATTCAGAGTCACACATGACTGAGTTTCTCTGGATGCAGAGGTGATTCCTAACTTCTGCAGGTACGCCCGTAAAGAATGGCTTGATCACTTTACTGTTATGCCAGAAAATTGCAATTATTAAATGTGCAGCCAACCAAAATCCTTATGATGAAATGTCCAGAGGGAATGCTCTCGCTGATTCAGAAGCTAAGAAAGCTGTTTTGTCATAAACCAATATTGCAGCTACATATGTTGTGCAAACTGCTTTTTTCTGGAACCTTCCCCAAAGTATTGGCCTCTATTGCAGGAGCAAGACTAAGAAAATGAGAAGCAGTATTGGACCAAACACAACTGTACAAGAGACCTGCAAGGAGTATGGAGAAACAGCTCAGGCCATGCTGTGGCAATGACATTTCTACTCCCTAACCTTGCACTGTTGTATTATGTAGCAGCTTATGTAAATATGAATGGCATGACCAGTGCTGTTGCAACCCACTGGTTTGTGGTCTCCTTTCCTTCAATTGCCTATAGAAAAAAAGTTGCTTACCTGTACACTGTGGTTCTCCAGTTATGATATTTCTCATAGATTCACATGCTTGGATCTTCCCCATTGCCATGGTGGCAGTTGCACGGTAATAATAACAAGCAGTGCCATAGAGAAGCACTGAACATAGAGAACTTAACTGACATTTAATAACGAATTCACATTGTTTTATAGGAATCAAAATTTAACCAATCAGAGCAAAGCCCCTGATGCACCACTCTTCCCTTGCAGGGCCACCATACCTCAGATTTCAAGCACAAGTGTGCAAGATGAATGTAAGAGGTCTTTGGAGTTGTGAGTCCCAATAGGGAGGAGGGAGGGTTGCATGTGAATCTATGAAAGATATCAGAACTGGAGAATGACAGTGTGCAGTATTGTATCTTTCATAGTCATATGCTTGAATCCGATTAGTAACCAGTACCAACCAAACGAGAGGCGGTGAGTAGGGCAAAACACTCTGATGGAGTAAATTACAATACTTAACATGATAATTATCAGGATAAAAACGAACATTTCTTTCTCTAAATATAAAACTTGAAAACATGGATAAAGTATAACTTGATGTGCATTAAACAAATTTCTTTACCTTATTGAAAAAGGCAATGTAAGACCCCTTACCCAACATCAGGATCTGCTTTCCAAGAGGAATCGAAACAGTAATTCTTGCTGAAGGTATGGATATTGGTCCACGTTGCTGCTCTGCAAATGTCCAGTAAAAAAACACCAGCAAACAGAGCTAGATGTGGCCATTTTGTCTTGTGGAATTTGCTTTAACCTTCATGGCCAATGGCCTCCCGCTTTACTATGGCAACAGGTAATGGCTGCAGAGACCCATCGGGGTATACTGCTCAATGAGAGAGCATAACCCCTTCTAGTCGAGCAAATGCTATCAGTAGTTGGTCAGGTATTCTAAACGTCTTTGTTCTCGCTATATATAATTTGAAACATCTCCTGACATTCAAAGAATGTAAGGAGTTTTCATATGTGGTTAAAGGGTTTCTGAAGAATGTCGTTAAAACAATCGGGTTGTTCAAGTGAAACAAAGTTGAAACCTTTGGATTGAATTGAGGGTTAGTTCTCAGTATCACTCTATCACCTTTAAATTTTAAATAGGGTTCATTAACCGTAAAAACTTTGATTTCACTTATTTGTCTATCTGAGGTGAGAGCCAGAAGAAGGTCCATTTCCCATGACACATATCTCAATTCTGCCTTATGAATAGGTTCAAATAGACTTCTCATCAGCTGTGATAGAACCATGTTAAACTGCCAGGTCACCAGAGGACTCCAACGAAGGATAGGCACAGGAAGAGACCCTTCATAAATTTCTTGTTATGGGCCTTATTGTGAGTTTGGCTGTGTGGGATTGCCCGCTCTTGCACCGTCAAACAAATGTGCGCGACACCCACCAGATCACAACCTTTTTCGTCACTGGCGGGCGTGTCTTTGGCGGTCCCACGGCAGTGCCTACAAAAAAAGACACCGCAAAGGGAACACCAAGGGAAGTTCCTGCAGGGCATGTACTGTCAAGCCCATTCCCTGCAGGAACTGGGGGTGCATGCAGACAGAGAAGCACACCATGTGCCCCCCATTCATGCATACCCTGGCGCAGAGGCAACAGTGGGCCCTGTAGGGTCCCTTTTGTTTCCTCTCCACCACAGTTTTCATGATGGGCTCACCGCCATAGAAACCGTGACGGAGAGGAAACTCGTAATATGCATGGCGGGCCACATTGGAGCAGTATGAAGGCTGATTTGCATATGGCTGGGTCAAATCTGGGGTGACATTGTGGTAATAAAAAATATGGACTAGGATGCACTCTAGTAATTGCTCCATTCCATTGAGGAAATGTCATATAGAATAAAAGTCCAGTCTGGACTGGTGCACAAGAACACACCCTGCACTGTCAGTTCTGGTAATGGACAAAAATAGATCTGCCTGATGAAACCTCCACAACTCGTCCCAAAATGGGTGGAGAACTCCTTCTGTGCTAGGCAAATGGCCCTCAACTCTAGCACATTGAGGTACATATGTTGTTCTGATGGGGACCCAAGGCTTCACACGGTAATCTCCATCATATGAGTGCCCCGGCCCAAATAAAAGTCATCCATAACAAAGGTGGCCTGCAACAGTATAGAACCAGAGAGACGACCCAGCATAAGGTTGGAGAAGCACATAGGTATGGGAGGACAGCAGAAAATCTCTGCAGCAGAAGTGAGACTTCCCTGGTGCCAAAGTCTCTGGTTCCTGAGGCATCACTGAAGGTACATCTTCTACCATCAACAGAATGTATGTTGCCATCAAGCCCAACAGGCAAAGAACCTGCAGAATATGTTTCACAACCTGGCTCATTAGATTAATATTTGAGATTCTCTTAGGTGGAGGTGAAGGTGCTGAAAAAGGCCTAATATAGGTTGTACTGTTGCGGGGATTCTGCACATACACAGAACTATGCACAGGAAAACAGGACCTCAGTGAATAGGTGGTGTACCAACCTACCACATCCATACCCAAAATCCCCTACCGACTAGCTACAGTGTCTCATTCGTTCTCCGTCTACAGCGAAGCTACCAATGAATAGACAACCCAGAACACGTAACTATCTTTGGAATCATGGAGCCGGACACTCTTTCGCTTAGCCATTCATACTGGTCCACAATGCGAGTAATCAGAGACGCAGTTTAGTTTAAAAAGTTTATTTCAACTAGTGCGCTCTATGGTGCAGTACACGAGCCAATACTAGCGGCAGAATGCATAAACACAATATAGTCAGCACTGTTACAAGTTCATAGAATGGGGATGTCATGGTTTAGAAAACAATGGAAAAGAACAGAACGACCTAACCACCCTCCCCTTGAAAAGAGATTGTTTATTATAAAACATAAGACCTCTGGGATTTGTCAGCAGACCCCCATACCTGACAGCCAAGATACAATATTCACATCACAGGACAAACACAGGTATTCGCTCTGGAAAGGTGTCTCTCCGTGTGTGTGAAAACAGCTTGTGTTTGCAATATAAAAATACACATTTTCCAGATGTGCAGCTGTGTGTAGCCTGTTATGTCTAGGTGCGAGGGACAGCTCAGAACAGAATAACAAGGGGCATTGTTGTTTAACCTTGAACATCGTGTGCAGACTAGACCTCAGAGCACAGCAAAGAACCTGCAAAGCAGACAGCTCTCATGTGTAAAAGAGGCACAAATAAGTATTGCGAAATAGATGCTTGGAGTGTCATGAGCAAAAGCAGGTTCATGGCAGTGAAGCTGATGCTAATTTAGCAATTGTCGACAGAGGGCCTATAAGCCTTACTACATCCTCCCCCTGATATGGCCAACTTATGTAGATCATACAAGAAAGTAAAGTTCAAAAAGTCTGAGCAGATATAAAATCGGTGTGTCCATTAAATTTGGAAAAAGCAAAAACTGAAGTTTGTGCAACACAAAAAAATGTTGAGAAACAAGTCCTGGAAGTAGTCAAAAGGCGAGAAAGAGGAGGAAGTGATAGTAGAAAATTGTTGAAAGCAAGGCATCCGGAAAACCAGCCGATGTCTACTGGCAAAATTTACCTGATTAATCCATCAAGGTGTAAGTACAAAAGAATGCAATACCCTCCAGAAGGACATCATTTTAGTCAGTGGAAAAGTAAGATGCCATCCAATTTAGTAAGCTGAAGGAACAAGAATAGTCTTCATAGTTGGGTACCTCCACTGACATTGATGGATAACTTGCCTTATATTCAATGTAGCTCTGTAGTAGGAGATTCTGTGAAGCCTCACAGATATCCCATCGTGCCAAAATGTCAAGTGCAGCAGCACGTGCCATCAAGCCAATCCCATTACACTCCTGCTCATGAGCACCTAAGGGGCCCATTAGCCGGTCGAAATCCATGCACTGGACAGGAGTTGTTGGTGAGACATAACTCCAATGCTCACGTAAAGGCACAGCGGAGGCACGAAAAGACAGGTTGTATGCAAGTAAAGTAAGCAAAACGAAACGATAATCCATAAGACACAATGAGTGTCGCAAGAGGAAGTGTACCGAAACATTCATGCGTCCGGTCACGAAGCAATTGCAGCTGGCCTGGCCTCCGTAGTACCGCAAGAGTAGCAGCCGTTGCGCTGCAGGCACAACAGAAGCAGGACACCTGCTGCCAATGCCAATAGTAACGGTAACCCGCTAAAGACGTTGGAAAAGATAGAATGAATGAATGCCGGTATCACACCAAATATATTCTGAAACAAAGTAACAAGGCCAGAACACACATGTTTAAAAAATGCAACCAGGCCTTGTGTATGTGATGCATTAAAAATGCGATGAATCAACTCCCCAAAATGTTGTGGGAGATTTGTGTTTAAAAGTGTTTGAATCTGATACGCCGCACTAGCCATCTGGAGCGTGAAGGTTTCACGTGCGGAAGTCAATGCAACTTCTTGTTGCGTTAGAAGGGCCTTTAATCTGCTCAGCTTGTTGAAATCTGCCTTTAAAGTTGGAATTGAAGGCCACACTGGACTATCCAGCGGCCCATGCAGAGGTGAGAAAAGCCTTTAATTGCAACAAATTACGTGCTGGGAAACCGTTACAATGTAAGGAATGCTAGCCTGCAAGCCACAGCATTTTTGGTTATTTAAAATGAGATAGCTACCGTTAGTAAGCAGTGTGAACGTGGGAATTATGGCTGGAGCTGGTTTACCTTTTAAAACACACGCAAGATTCGGAGCTGAAAGGTTACAGGCTCCATTCAACTATATATTTTTACAGACAAGGGAATGGCCCACAGTAGAATCACAATCCTCCCCTGTTAGGTAAACCTCAGTGTTGTCCCTTAAACATCGATAAGTGAAAGGCAGACCACAGTTCATGTAAAAATGCACCTCCAAGAGGTTCATAATAGCCCACAGGGTAATGTTTCATACATGATGTAAATTGAAACAGTGAGAATGGTAAACTTATAACCCCATTGATTACCCAAACTGCAGAATCTGATTCCGCTACAGAAAATGGTAAAGGGTCTATTTTTTGAATGTGCAAAGGAGTATAAGTTGCATCTTTCATGGACATAAATTGCTGTTTGTCTGTCGAATTAAACGGGGAAAATAAAGCGGTAGCGTTCAAAAAATCCCATGGCACTTTTCCCAATTTCAATGTTTGCAAAGTCCATGCAAATTGCATTGCTGAGCGTAATTGATTTTGACCACGATATAACAGTGAAACATCTTCTTGCACAATGTCAATTACAGAGGAAACAATATTATCTAATGTATAAATGCGGGAAAACAGTGTATTAATGCTGTTGTCAACAACAGCTAAAACTTTTTCCAAGTTTGCCTGGTCTATTTCCCATAAATATGATGCTGCTTCTATTTGTGATAGTTTCCAAATCTCACTGTAAGCAGCATATACCCATCTCTTTGTTCTAGGAGCTCTTGGTCCCAAGACAAAGTCAGCCAAATTAATATTATTGGACAGCAAGGATAAATGTTGTTTAACTAGCGACAGTGTAGAGTGCTGTAACCATTGTTGACACAGTTTACCAATGACACAGTTTACCAACTGATTAGGTCGTGACAGTATGTGAATCAGAAAATCTAGGGTCTAGCCTGTCATGTTTATAAGCAAAAATAGAGTTAAGAAAATGGAGTTGGCAATTATTTGAACTATTCAGCCAGATTAACCAACCCAGGGGATCCAGTTCAGAAGCATTAAATGAATTATATTTAATAAACTCTGTAACTCTTCAATGGTATAATCTGTGTATGAGCGCCAATTATTATATTCAGCTAAAGTCGGAATTGCTGGTTCATTCACTTGTTTAGTAGTCGCCAAACCAGAACATGTGGTTTGTAAATAGTATTATTCAAAAATAGCTTTTGAGTGGGGGTGAGGCACGCACGATGCAGGGCCTCTGTGCATTGCACCTGCCATTCTTTAGAGCCCCAAATTGATTTTATATCAATGGTTTCCTTCCAATGGTCATAACCCTTTATGGCCAGATTATGGCGAAAGGAAGAAGAATATATTAATTTACTATGTGTCAACATGTGTTTCTGAGAGGAGGGGCTATTCATTTTGAAATAGAAAGTTTCAGGATTGGATGGGCTAAATTCTGTTAAGTAGGTAAACTTTTTCTTTGATGTTTTCGAACTGCCCTTTACTGGCATGGAGCAATGTTCCCACTGAGTGTAATTTACAATGGGACGTAATGTGCAAGTCTTGTGTATAGAGTGATGCCCATAATGTTGACAGCAGAAGAGGTCAGTATAATTAGAAGAATTCATATACAAGCCTTCAGCATCAAAAGCAGCATAATATTTTGAATCTGAAAACAACGCTTGAATCGCATGCACATCCCAATCATCTGAACGAATGTCTTGTTTAACCACATCACCCATAGAGAATCTAAAGACGTACGGTACATTAATCAGCTCTGTAGGACCGTGAATTTGGAAAACCACTTTATCTCAAACGATACCATCCGAAACAGGTAATGCTGAAATGTTAACAAGAGTCCGGTCACACTTCATGAAATGTGAAGATGAATGTGGGGCCAGAATTCCATTGACAAAGTTCGCAGCAAAATGTTCAGGCAAGTAGTGACCATTGATGATTTGAAAAAATACAGTTAGAAACCCAATGGACATAAAAATAAAAAATAGAGTCAACCAAATGTATGTCCATGGAGGAACCAAATAAGTCTTTTTAAACCAAGATAAAAAAAATTGACAATTTTGTCGGGTCACCTGATGATGTGGATGATGCATCAAATGAAAATCTGCCACGGTGCAAAGGAGTATCCGGCAAATCATGCACAGAGCCACTTGTGAGATATGTGTATTCAGCATATGTTGATACACGAGGGACGGTAGGAGGCTCAATATCAATGATCAGCTCGATGACAGTGTCATTTGGCATATTAGAAGATGTTCTAGTTTCTTGAGTTCTTGAAATTGTGGGACAGGAAATAGCATGTGTCACACTATTCAGAATTGGCCAGATGTTGTAACTTGACATTGTCCACTGAGATGCATCTGTTGTCTTTGCGACCTTGTGGAGGAGGTAAAATCATTGTTCGAGTACCCATCAGGCCAAGCACTGGAACCGGTGCACGATAAGAGGGACAAAATTCTTTTTTGTTCTCCAACTTTTCTCGGACCGGATCTCCAACTTTTGGAAGCCAGCCGACCACTGGATTCTGTAGCACTGCGTCAGTTGCTGAAGACAAATGTTCAGTAGCAAGGCTGGCATTGGTCTCTTGTAGATTCTGTAACATAGCAGAATTATTATCTACGTCAAAGGTAGCGGCAGCCGCCACAACGTCTAGACCTAGACCATCAAGGTCTGGCACAAACATTTTAATGCCAAAGAGTACTTCGTATAGGGTCTGCCCACCCAGAGGACATCTAGTTAGATTATTAAGTGCACGTTGGACGCCATACAAATGGGCTAACCAGTACCTAAGACTCTAGCTGTCAAGGATTGCTTTAAGTTCATCCGCTCCACAATTGAGTTGCCCTCAGGCCTATATGGAGGCAAAAATTGCACCAGCACCCCCAAAGACCGCATAGCACCCTTGTACACCTTAGAGGCGAACGCTGGTCCTTGGTTAGAATGAAAGGGGCCACAGGCAAAAATCCCTACCAAGACATGCAAATCCCTGATGACAGTTCGAGCGTCAGCACTGTGTTGTTGCAACACCCACAGAAATCCGGTGCACGAATCCACTGCAACTAAAATATATTTATATGCAGTATCTGAAGAGAAAGGACCGCAGTGATCAAGGTACACACAAGCAAAAGGCTGATTACCAATGCTAGGCGGTCTTTGTCAAGGACGTGTAACCACAGATGGCTTAATCTGCTGACAAATGTCACAAGAAAGCACATAATTTTGGGTCTGTTTATATAAACCACGCCACCAGTACCGCTGCTGCAAAATAGAAACAGTAGCAGACACTCCAGCATGTGCCAAGGCCATGCCTTCGTGTGCTGTTTTAATCAAAGTGTGTCTGCGGTCCACGTTGGGAATCAGCCGATCTCCAACGCCTGGTATTCTAGCAAAAGGAACTTGTTCGGGAGTTAACTGATGAGAATATTTTGAAGGGAAACCCTGCAGGTAATTAAGGCCATCCTTTGCTGCAGCTATTGCTGTCAAAATGTCATTATCAATCTTCGTCATGGATCTAGTAACAGCTGCTACGAAACGTGTGGCTACTGCAGATTTGGCTGCTTCATCAGCCAAACTATTCCCAACAGTGTGTGCCCCGACCCGCTGATGGCCAAGAGTATGCATAACATGTGTGACTGGCAAACGCTGTTTAAGATCTGCCACTCAAACCCAAAGCGTTTTATGCTTAATTGTGCTGCCTTTAGAATCTCGATAATCATTTTGAGACCAGAAGAATAAGTTGACTTTGAAAGACTGAAACACTGTATTAAGAATCGCAGACAATAAGAGTCAAAGGCCCACATGCATCAATCTCGGCTTTTGCGACTTCTAAATTGCGATAAAAAGCGATTCGCAATTTAGAAATCGCAAAAGCCTATGCATGATTATTTTTTAAATATTTATGCAATTCGGTAGAAATCGCTATTTCTACCGAATCGCATAAAAAATGCGATTTTGAAATTGCAAATTTGCAATTCCCATTCATTCCTATGGGCCAAAAGGCCCATAGGAATGAATAGGAATTGCGAATTCGCACTTTCAAAATCGCAAATCCTGATTGCATTTCAAGGGTGCTGAGGGGGGTTCAAATGAACCCCCCTGCACCCCTGAAATGTATTTTTCGCATCATGTTGCACACACACGTGTCCTAAGGACATGTGTGTCTGTAACATGAATGCTTTTAAAATGCGTTTTCTGTGTTAATTACACTTTTTGCAAATTTACCGAGTAGTTCAACTACTCGGTAAATTTGTCCCTCTAATTGCGAATTCGCAATTTCAAAAGTATTCATGCATTGCTTTTAGGAAATCGCAAATTTGCGATTTCCTAAAAGCAATCGCATTTTTGGACATCGCAAAAATGTTGCGATTTCAAAAAATGCTTGATGCATTCCAAAAAGCATTTTTGGAATCGCAAACGGCCGATTTTAAGGAATCGCACCGTTTGCGACTCCAAAAATGCTTGATGCATGTGGGGGAAAATGTTTGGATCAGCAAACTCAAGAGCAAGAACTAAGGCACGCAGCTCGGCCAATTGTGCAGTACAGTCTCCCATTGCCTAAGTATGCACTATGGAAGATTTGAATTCTCCATTCACCATTGTACCTTCAACTATAGCACACGCTGCTGAGTAAGCATGTTTAGATCCCATGGCCGGTTGAGCCGAACCATCGGTGTAAATAATACACCCATAGTCTTCCGAAGGAAGTAAAAACAAAGGAGGTGGATGAACATGTTCATACTGCAAGAACTCCTGTGTCTGAAGAGAAGCGTCAAAGATAAAAGTGACATTTGGGGTGTCAAATAAGTAGCCCATTGTATACAACGGGGGTGTAAAGCTTTTGAGTTTGGCACACTTACCTTCGTTACTGCCTCTAAAGCAGGGTATGGTGTAACCACCAAAATGCATTTTCCCTGTGCCAAGGCACATTCCTTCAGAACCGCCATTTGGACAGCTGTCTGAACTTTTCTCGACAGTTGAAAACCTCATTTCGGTCGAAGTGTGCAAATGTGATTTATATACGATTGGCACTGTCTCCCCGTCATTGTATGTCAAGTAAGAGAAAACCACTGCACCGGGTACAAATGGTATCACCAGGTTAGTGTGGTTATCACGCGTTAGCAAGTATTTAGATTCAAGCAAATCAGATTGCAAAGAAAGTAATATAGCAGAATGTTCCGGTAACCAGCTGGCTTCTGAAAAAGTAGGTTGTATCAAGGCATAAAGTGGCTAGATACGCTGGGCATATTCGTGAATATAAGTACACCGGAAATTAAAAAATCCCAGCAAAGACTGAAGTTTTTTCAGAGTGGTTGGAGATGGCAACCGTGTGCATTTCTCCAGGAAATGAGGAGGCAGGCCTCGACCCTCATTGTTGAGCTCAAAGCCCATGAAGAGCACCGTATAACATGTGATGTGAGATTTGGCAAAATTAAACTTGTAACCGTAATCTGCAAAATGCAGAATTATGTGGTCAACTCGACACAGATGCCCCCATAATTCGTCGTCAGTGAGATAGATATCATCAACATATGGATACGCATCTGGGTCTTTGCTGTCTAACAAAGAGACAACACGTGCAGCGAATATTCCAGGGTTGTTTTTGTAGCCCATAGGCAAACACCTGTATTTTTTCTGGATTCCACGGTTGTGAATGCGGTTCATTTGCTGCATTTAGGGGACAGATTCTGGCTGTAAAAACTATTTAAAATATCATGTGTCATTTTGTATTTTTTACGAACTAGGCTGTCCACCAAGGGATAACAATGGGTATTTTGGACCGCAAAGGTCCAGCAATGGGAATTCAAATGCCAGTAATCAAAAACTATGCGGTACGACCCATCAGGTTTGGATACAGTAAAAAGTGGATTAATCATTGGCGATATACATGTCTCAATCACTTGTTGATATTCCAACTGAGTGAGAATGTAGGCGACAGGAACTTTAGCTTCCCGTTCAATAGGATATTGGGGTTGTGGTTGAGGCATCGACTGTAATGGAATATCATGTGGCGGTGAATCTTTATCCCCGCCAACCTGATTACAGTACACAGCCGGAGCAAGGGCCAAAGCCCACTCAGCTGCAAAAGCGTCTACATGCTCTTTTGGTACGTAACATGAAAAACTAGGAAGTATCACGTCCTCCCCACGCACCGCGAACCGAACAAAAAGTGGGGGCCAGTCTGCCTCCATTAGCAAAATGTCATAGGAAGCGGTCAGATTCTCCCAAAAAATCCCAGTAATAACACGCTCAATGTCACCCTCTATATGAAAAACTATTTCGTACAGCCGATCCGGGAGAGGCTACTCATGTGTCGGCTGTCTCTACAGTAATGATAAGAATGACCTCAACAACTTCTGCCCCATCACTAACCTACCCTTTCTTGTGAAGATCACAGAAAGATGTGTAGCGAAACAACTCTCTCGTCATGTCAAGGACAATGATCTTCTTGACAATTGTCAGTCCGGCTTCATCCAAAACTGCAGCACTGAAACAGCCCTATTGCAAGTGGTTGATGATGCGCTGAGGATACTCGACTTGGGGGGGTCCTGTCTTCTAATTCTCCTTGACCTTTCTGCAGACTTTGACACTGTTAATCACGACACTCTCCTCAACACTCTGCAACAGAGAATGGGCATGGAGGGCACTGTGCTTACATGGTTTGCTTCCTTCCTCTCTGATAGATCGCAAATGATCAAAATAGTGAACAGTCTTTCATCTCCTTTGGCGGTAGGTCAAGGTGTTCCTCAAGGCTCTATACTTGCACCCACATTGTTCAATCTCTACCTAGAACCACTGGGAAATCTCCTAAGTAAATCCGGGATACACTATCATCTCTACGCAGATGACACTCAAATCTACCTCAAGGTTGCCTCCACTCACGATCGCCATCCTAAGCTCGACTCTCTACTCCATTCAAAACTGGATGTTAACTCATCAACTGATTCTGAATCCCTCCAAAACTGAATTCCTCCTCCTCTCCTCCTCCCCCGGTTCAATCATGGATGGATCAGATGAATCTACTTAACAATAAACCCATCATTGTCGACAGCGCAAAATCCCTTGGTGTCATACTCGACAACAAACTCAATCTAATCCCCCACATCAATTCCATTGCAAAGTTTGCACGATACCAACTGCGCCTTCTTTGGGGAATTTGTCGCTTTTTCCCTGAGCAAGACCTTAAAACACTGGTGCAATCGCTGGTCCTCTCCAGACTAGACTACTGCAATTCTCTTCTTACCTGTCCCCCCTTAAATCGGTCCTCCACTCAGCAGCCCATTTCATTTGTGGGGCCAAAAGAAGAGACCACATCACACCGTTGTTATCCAAATCCAACCTGTCCCCCCTTAAATCGGTCCTCCACTCAGCAGCCCATTTCATTTGTGGGGCCAAAAGAAGCGACCACATCACACCGTTGTTATCCACCCTTCGCTGGCTTCCAATTGAGGCTAGAGCTATCTACAAGACTGCCTGTATCACCCACAAAGCCTTGCACTCCTCCTCTCCTCGCTACCTGTCGAATAAACTGAAACTCTCTGGAGGCTCTAGACCATCTCGTAATGCAGAAAATCTACTGCTTGAACCCCCCACTTTCAAGATGGAAAGATCGATGGCCCAATCCTTTTCAGGCAACGCAGTGAGAATCTGGAACTCACTTCCGCCTCAGCTCCGGACCACCTCCTCCTCTCAGGCCTTCAAAATGGACCTCAAAGTTCTCCTCCTCCAAAGACACCTCCAAATCTAATTCACGCCCTCTCTATCATCTGAAGGAAGACCTCCCATTATTGAAAATTCTATTGTCCATGACTATGGAAGTGCCTTCCCAGTGTGTTCTGGTAGTTTGAGTGTTTACCATTTATTGCAGTATTATCCTTGTACCTGTGTATGGTACCCTTTTGAAACATGCACACGTCACTTTTCTCTTGTAACACACTGTTTGCTACCTCTCACATTTTGTTTGCTTTAGATACATGCACAAGTGCCACCATTGCCTACGTAACGTTTGTTCTTGTGCTGGAGTGTCTGCCATTTATTGCAGTATTATACCTCTACTTGTACTTTGTACGCTTTTGTAACCTGCACACATATCAAACAAATAAACCAACAAACAAAATAAGCTTTATTCGGTTTTTTAGTTTAAAACCATAAAAGCACCAAGAAAAAAAATACATACATGTATAAATAGTTCAGTATTTCATTTACAGTGTAAAAAGGAACCAACTATTAAAACAAACTAAAATCAATTTGACGATTCAGCTGTAAGAAAAAGGAACGTGCAAAATCGAAAAGGGTAGAGGGTTAATAGCACAAGGTTCATGGAATCCCCTTTCACCAAGAATTATGGTTCAATGACATTTGCCTTACGAACGGATGGTATCGGGGGCCGGGATAGAAATCATACAAGTCCCAGATGCAAATGGGGCCATCTCCCTCTTTGGGCTGGGAAAATCGTAGGTAGGGGACAATGTTCCTACTCTTTAATTTAATTAAAATCAGGTCGTCTGGGATGTCTTTGGGCGACGTACCTAGCCACCCCACCCTCCTGACACTCAGGATTCCGCCATCTAGAGCAGATGGCAATAGTCTGTTTTGTTTTAGCCAGAAAATGGCTTTGTTTAGCAGGTCCTGGTGTGTTTCAAATTTGCCCTGACTAGGTGCAGGGACCCCAGAGAGAACAGTCACGTATGGGGCGGCTTCTGGAGGTAAGGTAATCCGATTCCTTCTTTCTAGAGCGGTCCTGGGAACTCTATGGGGTACAGGTACGGAGTTAAAAGTAATGTTCCGGCCTCTTGGATTGGGTGTAGTCATGGGGGGTTCAAAGGTTTGAACTTTCGTGCGTGTCGTGGGCTTGAACTTTTCATTGTTGATGGGGGGAATGAGATGAATGAGTGTAGCAGTTTTTTCAGTTGGAGTATAGTTCTTTAATATTGTTTTTTCGATACTGGTCAAATTGTCCCCCAGATCGTTGATTTTTCTGACCAGGGGTGATAGTGCAGATATTAAAAGTTGCTCAATCTGGGCCAGTAAGGTCAGTTGGAGTGGTGATGCGGGGTCCTGTATTCTGTTCACAGCCTCAATCGGCAATAATATAGGTGGATTGGAGGGAGAAAATGAGGGGCTAGTGCACATTTTGTCGGCATTAGAAGAATTCTCAGTGTCATTATCTTTTTCCTCATCAGCATCACTACCCACTATAGGGGGGGTAGATACGTCCTGGACGTAATTCGTACCACACAAGGCATTCAGCTCCTCCCAGATGGACATGATGAGAGGAAATCAGAGCTGCAACACCAACAATAAACAGTACAGTGTGGGATCAATAAGAAGGTAAAGTAAAACAACTCGGTACCTCCTCCTTCGTAGAAGCTGAGAGGGGTGGCTCGTCCCGGCCTCCTTGTGCCTCTGAGGGCCACAGAGGGCCCGCCCTTTGCCCGGGCTTCGCCCGGCGTCCCGCGGAGCGGAGCAGAGCACAGCACAGTTTTGAGGCGCCTCCTGGCGCACTTGTGACGTCGCGATGCAGCGCCGCCGCTGAGGCTGCCGGGAGATGTAGTCCTGGGGCGGCGGCGCTGTGGGCAGCAAGGAATGACTCCTGGCGGTGGCGGCTGCAGTGGGGGCCTCCTTGCCTCCCCCCTTCTATCAGGTATGTGTGTCCCCCCGCTCCGCCGAGCAGAGCGCAGCTTTGAGGCGCCTCCTGGCGCACTTGTGACGTTGCGATGCAGCGCCGCCACTGAGGCTGCCGGGAGATGTAGTCCCGGGACGGCGGCGCTGTGGGCAGCAAGGAATGACTCCTGGCGGTGGCGGCTGCAGTGGGGGCCTCCTCGCCTCCCCCCTTCTATCAGTGATAGAAGGGGGGAGGCGATATCACTTTTTCCTCCTGTAATGTACCAATTGCTACCTCATGTATTTTGGTTGCTCACTATTGTCACTTTTGATTCATGTAACTTAATGTTTGCTTTTGTAATTTGTTCACTTGTAATTTTCTCCTCATGTATCATTACTGTTCCTATTGTGAAGCGCTCCGACACCTTTGGGTAAAGTCCGCGCTATATAAAATCGCATAAATAAAATAAAACAATAAACTTGCAGACAAGGACGCAGTGCCTCCCGCACTATGGTCACTTCCGCTGCGCTGACTAACAGGCTTATGGCACAAGTCCAATCCAGTAGTCGTGTTCTCACTGTCTGAGGCATATCTCGCTGTTAAAGCAGCAACTTTTTTCTTTTGAAAAGGGGCTTAGTAAAGTGGTTGCTCTCCCTGCTTCCCCTTGCCATCAAACTGACGAGTCTGATCACGTCCCCTTGGAACTTGCAGACTATTGCCACGATCCTGGCGATCCCCACCACCAGCTTGTGAGCTGGATGTGTCCTGTGAAGAATGAGGAGAACTCTGATCAGGGACTTGAAATCTATCAGGAGTCTTAATTTTCGCACGGTCGCGCAAGACATAGGTACGCTCAGAAGATTCATGTGTCGGGGAAATAGCACGGGAACCTTGTTTCGGTTGTTGTTCTTGCCCCTTTTTCTTATTTCTCCAGTTCTTTTTAGAAAAGACTGGCCGCCCATCTGTATCAGATGGGACTGTAGGCTGTGATTTAGCCTGTGTTTGTGATTGAGTAAACGGTTTGTTCCCCAAACTATTGTGATCAATGGTTTTATAAGCCTTTGCAATAATTTTGGATAATTCGCGTGGTTTGTCCATCTCAGAGACTGCTGCCAAGCCGTTAGCGAATTGAAAGCTTACAGCATCTCTCTTGACATTGGCAAGCATCATATTAGCCACCACGTCGAGTACTCCCACCAGACACATTCCCCAATTCCACAGCCACTTCAGCACCGTGTTCATCCTGAACATGCTTTATCACGGAGGGGAGGACAGTCATAGATGGTGTGCCCAAGATATCATATATTCTTGATTATGTTGTCTAAATGGATTTTTTATTTTTGTTAGAATCCAAATATAGAAAATTGCCGGCTGGCTGTCAAGAGATTTACACGAGGGAGGGGAAAGGGACAGATTATTGGGTGTCCATACAGGCCCATGCCAGAAATAGGGGCCGATTATGATAGCGGATAATCCGCATCCTCCGGGCCGGCGGAAGCCACCGCCGGCCCAGAGGATGCGGATTAACCGCTGCGGACTGGGAAAAGACCCCCCTCCAGATTAGGATGGCTGGGGCATCTTTTTTCCGTCCGCCGCTTTTCCGCCGTGTCGCCTTCCGACCGCGGCGGAAAAGTTCTAACATGGCTGGCGGTGTCTATCAGACACCGCCAGCCATATTAGGATGGCGGGGGTCCTATGCCTTTCCACGGCGTTGGCTTACTGCTCCTTGATAGTTTTTGGGTACATGGTGGTGCAGGAATCAGAAGTTGCAGAATTGTATTCAACCCCCAGACACCACATGCAGATGTTGGGGAGATCTAACAAAGGCATCTTCTTTTGAAAGGATTTGAAGCCTGAGACTTTAGGAGATTACATGTGACCTATTATGCCGTTGATTAGACTTTGAGGAATTCGATAAATACAAAAAACTTCTGGGCCTGTCTTGGTAAGGTGTGGAAAAAACACAAACTGATGCAAACACACCATGTAGCACTATATATGCATCCAGTGCCACCGCAATCGGAGTGATTGGAGCCAGAAATGGAGTCCCATTACACCACTTGGCGGCACTGGACAGCTACTGCTGAGGAAAAAGTTTCCAAATCTAGTCTGGCATCCGAAGTTATTCTTAAATTGTGGAACCAGTGTGAAGAAGTAATCATCAGAACAACTAGTTTAATTGATCTTTGTTAAATAATAACACCTGCACACTTTTAGGACCACTAAAAAAAAAACCTGTGAAGAATCCCTTCTACTAAAATGTGCCTGTTTGAAGTGGGTTCTATTGCAGGGGATCGATTCCATACCAAGAGCCTTTATGGTACTAGACATCACAGTACGAGAATGGGAAATGAGGGTCAAGAGAAGATTCTGCATTAATATTAGTAAATGTTTGTTTATGGGATGTGTGCTAAATGCATAAATAGATCAGCGGTGGTCGCCACAAAGAAAAAGGGGTGGGGGTGGGTGCATGGGTGGGGAGCGCTGAGAAAGTTTAATAATAATACAGATGTAAAAAAAGTTAAACTTACCTGCTGCATCACGCCTCTGTGTTGGTTCTTCCTTGTCCTAGCAGACACTGGGACTATGTCACAGACTCCCGGTCCAATCCCTGCGCTGCTCTCCTGCTTCAAGAGCAGCGCGTGGATTGGCTGAAAAGACGCTCGCTTAGGCACAGGGAGTCTGTGCTGTTTCTCTAAGCTGGCCGTTTAATACAGCTGGGTTAGAAAAACCTAAGAGAGGATGTGTGTTTGACCTGTCTGAGACGGCTGGCCAAACACACATGAGCACTTAGAGAGTGCACATAGCACTCCTCCTCTGCTCTCCCGGCCCCGGCCCCACCCATCCCTGCACATGCTGGCTGAGCCAGCTGCTTACAAATAAAACGATAATGAAATATTGTTTTCTTTTTTAACCGCTGGCTCTGAGCCAGTGGGGTGACGCGACTCTGCCATTGCGGAGGAGCTGGCACTGGAATAAATTCCTAATATTAGTGGTGGAGGCAAAACCAAAAGGCAGAAAAATGCCTCTGGAAACACTGGTAAATTTGGAAACAACACTGGATTTATTTTTAAGCAATAAGAGGGAATCTTTATTTTCTCTGATGACTAGGTTCAATCAGTGCTTAATATGAGCCGGTGGTTTCAAGTGCTCAGCATCTGGCACTTTATCAACACTGGAGCATCAGTTAAGAAAAGATTCATTTACGGGAAAATTAAGTGGTGATTTGCCCAGAATCACAGGATGTGGAGCTGACACCCAGACCCGAGCCTAGTCCACCAGCTGTAATGTAATGTAAAAGACATTTCTATAGCGCTACTTTCACTCCAGGGAGTATCTTGGCGCTCACCCAACCCAGATGGAAGGGTTGGAGGGAAAAAGAATGACTTGCACATCACGCCACAAACTACACCAACGCCCTACATGCTGCATCGGACAACGAGAAGACCCAAGCTTTTAGTGCCTTCCTGAAATGGGCTTCTTGGGACAGTGCTCGCAGAAAAGGCGGGAACTCCGGCCATTACGCCACATCTTCTCCCCACTTTCATGGTTAGTAGTTGGTTCTGTTTTAGGCAGCACTAACAGGAGAAATGAGCTGGTGCAAGCTGCCTCCTGACGAGAGCCCAGGCACTTATTATGTTTTTTTTTACTAATTAACCACTGGGTTCAATCACATTGCTCTAAGGAATCCTACCTCTGAGCCAGCACACAGTATATATGTACCACGCTATCACTTGAGTAAAATGATGTGAAAATGTCATTCACGGGCCAGAGCTGAGAGTCCAGAAGATATTTCCAGAAAACATTAGCAGATCAATTGGCATGCTCTTTTAAGTAAATGCTTTCTCACATTCTCGTCCACGCTTATTGCAGATATAACCGACTAACCTCCTTCCGCAGCGGGTCCATCAAAGCCACAACTGATGGGTGTTTATTAATTAAGTCCACGTACATATCAACCATCTCGTCGGGGCTCTTACTTACTCCGCTCAGCACTTCGTATTTTCCTTTACTCTAAAAAAGAGGAAATTATTAAAATGTATTTGAATGCGGCACTAGCGCCCAAAGCGTTCCTTAATACTTTTAAATGCCTAAAGCGATAAATTATGCGTAGATGACGCAAAGTGGAAAAAAACACACTTTCAATTAGAGAAAAACATTAAAAGATAGCTACTTACATAGTCCATTAATTCGTGAGCTGCACAATTTATTGCTAGATGCAGATTCTGTCCTAATTCCAGTCCAAGCGTCTTGCAGGCCTCTTGAATTAAGTCCAGGGGCTGCTCGAGTCGATCACAGGCAATGACGACACATCCGAGAGGTGACACTCTCTTAACGACATGCTGTGGGGAGATGTGTGCGAGAGGTCAGTCTGGGAGGGAAGGCATCTCGGGGTACAGCACAGATCGCGTGCCTTCAGCCTTTAACGCGTGCTGCCTCTCAGACCCCGCGCTCACCTCAATTCACCTGTTCGAAAATATCAACTAAATATAGGGCCAGATGTATCAAAGGGCTAGATGCATCATTGTAAGGTATTGCGATTCCTTATTTGTGATTTTTAGGGAATCGCAAATAAGGAATCGCAAAATGGTATGCATGATTTTATTCGCATAATATTTGCGATTCGGTAAAAATCGCAATTTTTACCGAATCGCAAATATTATGCGAATTCCTAATTGTGATTTTGCAAATCCCATGAATGGGAAGGCATTCACATTTTGCGAATTTCAAATTGCGATTTGCAAAATGTGAATGCAATTTCAAGGGTGCAGGGGGGGTTCAAAAAACCCCTCCCTGCACCCCTGAAATTGAACTGTAATTGCAATTTACACACACACATGACCCAAGGACATGTGTGTGTGTAAATGAAAACTTTCAAATATGCAACTAGTGCATGTTTGAAAGTTTTCGGTAAATTAGGATGAAGTTCAACTTCATGCTAATTTACACCTTCCAAATTGCGAATTCGCAATTCCAAAGTAATCATGCATTGCATTTAAGAAATCGCAAAATTGCGATTTCTTAAATGCAATCGCAATTTAAGAAATCGCAATGAAATTGCAATTTCTTAAATTGCGAAAACGGCAAAATGCTTCATGCATCCCAAAAACGGGATTTGCATTCGCAAACGGCCGAAATTTGCGATTCGCACCGTTTGCGAATGCAAAAACCCTTGATGCATCTAGCCCAAAGGGTTTTGCCCATTCTGTGTCTATGGGAAAATCTGTTGATACATATGGCCCATAAACTCTTACAGGAGAGCATTTAGCAAACAATTTAAAGCTAAAAAGTGGACTCCTGACTTTTAAAAGGACAGACCTGCAGGTGCAAACCTTCGGTTATATAGCACGACTGGCATTTGGGACTTTTAGAAGTCTGGCTTCTTCTGTATTTGACAACAGAGGAAATGGTTTCCTAACAGGAACACATTATGGAACTACCACATCAGGTCAGGGCCTCTGGGTAACTAACCTAGAGCCAGGTGTACAAATGGTTTTAGCGTTCGCAACGGGTTCCCAAACATGAAAACCCTTTTACTTGGGTATTACACAGTTAGCGATTCCGGAAACGTTTTTCCGAATTCCTAAATGTGTTTAGAAATGGATACCGATTCTGTATCTGGAATCTGAAAGGGACGTGATGTAGGCGTTTCTCCCAAATACAAGAATTGTAATCATATATATCAACATTTTGCGACCGTAATCCGGTTCGAAAACATTATTATACTGGCAACCCAAGTTTGAATGATAATCATTCGCGAAACGGAAGTGTCCTGGGACCCCTTCCCCATTGTGAATGTAGATTTGTGCAGGTCCCCGGGACCACTGTATCCTCCTGTTCAATCAAAAAAGAAAAAAGAAACTTTTCATTTTAAACATACGGCCAGATTCATCAACATAAAATCGGCTCGCAAAGGGCCAGATTCTGAGAATCTGGCCCTTTGCAAGCGCAATTTTTGCATTTGGGATTCATCATCCCAAACGCAAAAATCGCTATTATAGAATTCGCAATTTTGCGAGGAATTGCATTTAAGGAATCTCTATTTGAGATTCCTTAAATGCAATTCATGAAACATTTAAAAATTGCGAATTCGCAATTTTGGGCCGCTATTTACCGCGAAGTCAAAGCTCGTGGTAAATATCGAAAATTTAGAAAAATGCACTTAAGTGCATTTTTCTAAGTTCTATATTACACACACACATGTCCTTGGGACATGTGTGTGCGTAACACCAGCGTCCAATTTAATTTCGGGGGTGCACCCCTGCACCCTTGAAATCGCAAACTCAAAATGCGAATAGCTAATAGCGATTCACACATTGATATGTCTTCCCATTCATTCCTGTGGGCCTTTAGGCCCATAGGAATGAATGGGGAATTATTCCTTATTTGCGATTAGCAATTACCTAATCGCAAATAAGGAAGCTGTAGGAATCGCAAAATAAATAGCGATTTCTACATGAATCCCATTTTGCAAGTCTGTAATAGCGATTCCTTAATAATCGCTATTACAGACTCGCAAAACGGGACTTTGATTAATCTAGGGGATAGTTCGATTTTTTAAGGATAACAGGCTGAATTACAAAAAAACATTTGGGTAGACGTATCAACATACCCCTTTGCGATTTCTAAATAGCGATTTTTAAGGAATCGCTATTTAGAAATCGCAAAATGGGATGTATGTAAAAAAATCGCTATATTTTAGCGATTTCTTAATCTTCCTTATTTGCGAATTCACAATTTGCTAATTCGCAAATAAGGAATAATTTCCCATTCATTCCTATGGGCCAGGAGGCCCATAGGAATGATTGTGAAATCAATCTCAATTTGCGATTCGCAATTTGCTAATCGTAAATTGAGAATAATTTTAAGGGTGCAGGGGTGTCTCAAGGACACCCTGCTGCACCGCTGAAATGTACATGTGTGTGCATATGGCGCACATACATGCCCCACCTTCAAAAATGCCAAATTGTGCATTTTTAATAGAATTCGCAAATTAACATCAACTACAAGTTGGTGGTAATTTGCGATTTCTTAACCAAAATTTGCAATTGAAAAATGCTACATACTAACACCCACATGCATCATTGTTACATTTTGCGATTTCTTAATTGCGAAAATTAAGAAATCGCAATTAAGATATTGAAAATGCTATGTATTAAAAAAAACGCAATATTTTTTGCGATTCCTTAATTTTCCTTAATTGCGATTCACAATTTGCGAATCGCAATTAAGGATTCACTTCCAATTGATTCCTATGGGCCTAGAGGCCCATAGGAATGAATGGGAAGCCATTCTCATTTTGCGATTCGCAATTAAGGAATCGCAAAATGAGAATGCTATTTCAAGGGTGAAGGGGGGGGTCCAAAGGACCCCCCCCTGCACCCCTGAAATTTAACTTTAAGAACATTTTTTACACACACGCCCCAAGGGCATGTGTGTGTGTGTAAAATGAAACTTTCAAAAATGCACTTTTGTGCATTTTTGAAAGTTTCAGAAAATTACCATGAAGTTCAACTTCATGGTAATTTACCTCTTCCTATTTGCGAATTCGCAAAAAAAAAATATTCATGCATTGCATTTAAGAAATCACAAATTGCGATTTCTTAAATGCAATCGCAATTTAAGAGATCGGAACATAATTGCGATTCCTTAAATTGCGAAAAAATAAAAAAACATGATGCATCCCAAAAAAGGAAATTGCATTTGCAAACGGCCGAATTTTGCGATTCCCACCGTTTGCGAATGCAATTTACCTTGATGCATGTGGGCAATAGCATTTAAGGAATCGCAAAATTGCGATTCCTTAAATGCTATGGCAAAATAAGGAATCGCAAATTTTTGCAATTCCTTAATTTGAGATTTTTGATGCATGCCAAAACATGCAAATAGACCGTTTGCGATTCGCAAAGGCCGAAATTCTGCGAATTTCGGCCTTTGGGATTCGCAAACGGCTTGATACATCTAGGCCCTGCTTTATTACAAAGTAATTGCAAACATGGTAGCCTGCTGGTCCCATTTAAGTTTAAGTTTCATTTTAGAAGAGTAGCCAGTAATCAATGCGACCACTGCCTGTTCTCAAACATATTTTGTTAAACATCCTCAAAGGTCCCATGGACCTCTTCCTATTTACAAATGGTTACCACTACCTTTAAGTAGCTGGTAAAACATTCATATTTTGCAACCGTAATTCGGTTGGAAAACATTAATAAAATAAATACCAGTGCGTTTTGGTATTTGGAAGGGATGCACTAAACACGCCCCTTCAAAATGCTGAATTGTAAAAACGAATTGCGATTCATTAACAAGTTCCCCATTCATGCCACCACTCACTTCACTCCACACTAGCACAGTGCGACTCTGCCCTACAACAGTGAGCGGTCAGTGCTGGTCATTTGAGCTCGCAAGGAGTGGTGGCATTCCGGCCAAGCGGGTGACCGGAAGCGGTAGTACTACAGGTGCATCAAGGTAAATGTGGCCCTCCTAGTGAGAAGAAGCTGTTGTGAGCCTTGGTCGACCATGAAGGATGGAGAAGTGAAGGAAGGGAAACACAATGGGCACTTATACAAGTGATGAAGGTCAATGTGGCCTCATCTAGAATAGTCCAGCAACAGCTTATCTTAGGTTATAAGAGGTATATGGTTTGTGTGCTAGCATAAATGCCACAAGCTACGCCACAGGTGAGATTTAATAAACCCTGTGCAGTGTAACATATCTGTCAGTGGTGGAAAAACTAGGAGAAATGGGGAGTAGGCCTTGCCCTGAAACACACTGCAATAGTTTTGTTTTCTCTATCTTTCGAAACGTCCACGTGACTCTCTTCCAGCCACCAACAGCAAGGCAGGCATTTCTTTAACCTTGCATCGGTGACAGATGCAGAACTATCCTGAACAGATGATGTCATTTTGTTCTGAGGTGGTAGGGTAGAACATAGCTGGGAAGGACCCTTTTGCCAATTACTGAAACATTTGATGAAATGATGTAGTGAGAACTGATCAGCATCTTGAACTAGATCGTTTCTCTGGTGGAAGCCAGTGTAGATAGGCCAGCACTTAATAAAGGTTATCTGCAGGCTTCATTTGGGCAGGTGTGCCTTTCAGAACTGTGCCTTTCCTGCTTTTTAATGCTCACTAAGGCGCTGCCCATGTTGTTCAATCCATAAATGGTTGGTCTGGTGAAGAAGAGGAGACTTGGTAATTGGCACGAACGTGTGGGAGAAACTCGATGAGATATTTTCAAGTTGACAACATCGAGCCAAAGCCAAGAAAACAATGTTACAGGTTAGAAATAACTACTTTTACCCATTTACCTTTTACAGATTTTCCGAAGGCCAAAAATAACGTACCAAGACCGTACCTAATTACATAATTTAATACAAAAGTGACTAATGTGGTTTCATTGCACTATGGTAGGCCTGGTATAATTGTTTTCCTGCACCAATTTGACTAAAAACTAGGGCTGGGCGGAGTGCCACTCCGCAAAATTTTGGGAAAAAAAAATTGGTGGAAAACGGCGGCGCGTCCTGGGGGTCCGTGTGCCCTGGACAGGGGTCCCTTGTGCCTGGGCAGACTCCCTGATCTCCCCGGCCTGGTTGGAGCTTGGGAGCCCTGCAGCCCCGGAGCCCTGCAGCCCGAGCCCTGCAGTCCCCGAGCCCCCGAGCCCCCGAGCCCTGGAGCCCTGGAGCCCCGGAGCCCCAGAGCCGTGGAGCCCCGGAGCCCCGGAGCCCTGCAGCCCTGCAGCCCTGCAGCCCCGGAGTCCTGCAGTCCCAGAGCCCCGGAGCCCCCAAGCCCTGCAAGGGCAGGCTGGAGCCCTCCCGCAGAGGCTCGGGGCCGGCAGATTGGCGTCATTTCGGTCCCGGCCATCTGGTCGCGCCTCTCGCCTCGGCTATCTGGTCGCCCGCAATGCTTTCCTATGGAGCGACCAGATGGCCGGACTTCCCTGGAAGTCCCGATGAGGTGCCATTCGCCTCCCGGATCCCAGAGAGGGCTCCAGGAGGTCGGGCACGTTTGCGCCCTGGGTCCCCTCTGTCACCTCGAGTGCACGGATTACAAGAAATAGGGGTAATTTTCCTCCGGATTACTAGGGGCAGGGTACGCCCGGACACCCCTCCAAGGCTGGTGGTTCTCTGCCAGGGGGACCAGATGGGCTATGCCTGGGTAACACCTCCCAGGCATCCGGGGCTCTCTTCTCCGGGCCACAGAGGGGCAAAGTACCCGGGACGGGCTCCATGGGTCCTGGGCCCTGGAGCCCCGGAGCCCTGCTGCCCTGGAGCCCCCGAGCCCTGAAGCCCAGCAGCCCCGGAGCCCTGGAGCCCTGGAGCCCCGGAGCCCCGGAGCCCTGCAGCCCCCGAGCCGTGGAGCCCTGCAGTCCCCGAGCCCCTGCAGCCCCAGAGCCCCTGAGGCCCCTGAGGCCCGGGGGGCCCGGAGCCCCGAGGCCCCGAGGCCCCGAGGCCCCGGAGCCCCAGAGCCCTGCAGCTCCTGAGCCCTACAGGCCCGGGGCAGGCAGATTGGGCGTCATTTCGGTCCCGGCCATCTGGTCGCCCCTCTCGCCTCGGCAATCTGGTCGCCCGCAATGCTTTCCTATGGGGGTGACTAGATGGCCGGACTTCCCTGGAAGTCCCGATGAGGTGCCATTCGCCTCCCGGACCCTAGCAAGGGCTCCAGGAGGTCGGGCACGTTTGCGCCCTGGGTCCCCTCTGTCACCTCGCGTGCACGGATTACAAGAAATGGGGGTAATTTTCCTCCGGATTACTAGGGGCAGGGTACGCCCGGACACCCCTCCAGGGCTGGTGGTTCTCTGCCAGGGGGACCAGATGGGCTATGCCTGGGTAACACCTCCCAGGCATCCGGGGCTCCCTTCCCCGGGCCACAGAGGGGCAAAGTACCCGGGACGGGCTCCATGGGTCCCGGGCCCTGGAGCCCCGGAGCCCTGCTGCCCTGGAGCCCCTGAGGCCTGAAGCCCAGCAGCCCCGGAGCCCTGGAGCCCTGGAGCCCTGGAGCCCCGGAGCCCCGGAGCCCTGCAGACCCCGAGCCGTGGAGCCCTGCAGTCCCCGAGCCCCTGCAGCCCCAGAGCCCATGAGGCCCGGAGGCCCGGAGCCCCGAGGCCCCGGAGCCCCCGGAGCCCCAGAGCCCTGCAGCTCCTGAGCCCTACAGGCCCGGGGCAGGCAGATTGGGCGTCATTTCGGTCCCGGCCATCTGGTCGCCCCTCTCGCCTCGGCCATCTGGTCGCCCGCAATGCTTTCCTATGGCGGCGACTAGATGGCCGGACTTCCCTGGAAGTCCCGATGGGGTGCCATTCGCCTCCCGGACCCTAGCAAGGGCTCCAGGAGGTCGGGCATGTTTGCGCCCTGGGTCCCCTCTGTCACCTCGCGTGCACGGATTACAAGAAATGGGGGTAATTTTCCTCCGGATTACTAGGGGCAGGGTATGCCCGGACACCCCTCCAGGGCTGGTGGTTCTCTGCCAGGGGGACCAGATGGGCTATGCCTGGGTAACACCTCCCAGGCATCCGGGGCTCCCTTCCCCGGGCCACGGAGGGGCAAAGTACCCGGGACGGGCTCCATGGGTCCCGGGCCCTGGAGCCCCGGAGCCCTGCTGCCCTGGAGCCCCTGAGGCCTGAAGCCCAGCAGCCCCGGAGCCCTGGAGCCCCGGAGCCCCGGAGCCCTGCAGACCCCGAGCCGTGGAGCCCTGCAGTCCCCGAGCCCCTGCAGCCCCAGAGCCCCTGAGGCCCGGAGGCCCGGAGCCCCGAGGCCCCGAGGCCCCGAGGCCCCGAGGCCCCGGAGCCCCAGAGCCCTGCAGCTCCTGAGCCCTACAGGCCCGGGGCAGGCAGATTGGGCGTCATTTCGGTCCCGGCCATCTGGTCGCCCCTCTCGCCTCGGCCATCTGGTCGCCCGCAATGCTTTCCTATGGCGGCGACTAGATGGCCGGACTTCCCTGGAAGTCCCGATGAGGTGCCATTCGCCTCCCGGACCCCAGCAAGGGCTCCAGGAGGTCGGGCACGTTTGCGCCCTGGGTCCCCTCTGTCACCTCGCGTGCACGGATTACAAGAAAGGAGGGTAATTTTCCTCCGGATTACTAGGGGCAAGAGTGTGCCCAGACACCTTCCCCGGGACCGGATGGGATGTGCCCCGGGCAAAACCTCCCAGGCGTCCGTGGCTCCCTCCTCCGGCCGGCGTTGGGAAGAGCCCGGGACGGGCTCCATGGGTCATGTGCCCTGCAAACCCGGAGCCCTGCTGCCCAGCAGCCCTGGAGCCCAGCAGCCCCGGAGCCCTGCAGCCCTGCAGCCCCGAAGCCCCGGAGCCCCGGAGCCCCGGAGCCCCGGAGCCCTGGAGCCCCGGAGCCCTGGAGCCCTGGAGCCCTGGAGCCCTGGAGCCCTGGAGCCCCGCAGCCGTGGAGCCCTGCAGTCCCCGAGCCCTGCAGTCCCGCAGCTCCTGAGCCCTACAGTCCCGGGGCAGGCAGATTGGTGTCAGTTCGGTCCCGGCCATCTGGTCGCCCCTCTCGCCTCGGCCATCTGGTCGCCCGCAATGCTTTCCTATGGTGTGACCAGATGGCCGGACTTCCCTGGAAGTCCCGATGGGGTGCCATTCGCCTCCCGGACCCCAGCGAGGGCTCCAGGAGGTCGGGCATGTTTGCGCCCTGGGTCCCCTCTGTCACCTTGTGTGCTCAGATTACAAGAAATGGGGGTAATTTTCCTCCGGATTGGTAGGGACAAGGTATTCTGGCACCCCCCTCGGCCTAGCGGTCCTCAGCCGGCAGCTGGACATGCCAGGATGCCGCCCCAGCCCCGGATCCGTCCCTGGGCCTGCCGCGTGGCAGGAAGCCCTGGATGGGGTCCAGGGGCCCGGCCGGGCCCCGGGTCGGGTGCCACGGCCCTGGGCCCGGTCCCCCGGCCTGCCGCACTGCCAAAGGACCAGAACGGGGTTTCCTTCGAGCCCGGGGAGCCTCCCCTCGCTCGGCTGAGTTCAGCAGCTCCGGCCGGGGCCCCTGGGGGCCCGGGGAGGGCGGCCTCCCCATCCCGGGCTCTGTCCTTGGTCCTGCTGCGTGGCAGGGTGCCCGGGACGGGGTCTGGAGGGCCCGGGGAGGCTTCCCCTGTGCCTCCGGGCTCGGGAGCCCAGGCCGGGTCCAGGGGCCCGGCGGGGCCCCCGGGTCGGGTGCTACGGCCCTGGGCCCTGTCCCTCGGCCTGCCGCACTGCCAAAGGCCTGAAACGGGGCTCCGTTGTGCCCGGGAAGCCTCCCCTTGCCGGGTTGAGTTCAGGAGCTTCGGCCGGGGCCCCCGAGGGCCCGGGGAGGGCGGCCTCCCCATCCCGGGCTCTGTCCTTGGTCCTGCTGCGTGGCAGGGTGCCCGGGACGGGGTCGGGAGCGCCCGGGGAGGCTTTCCCTGCGCCTCCGGGCCCGGGAGCCCCGGCTGGGTCCAGGGGCCCGGCCGGGCCCCGGGTTGTGTGCTACGGCCCTGGGCGCCGTCCACCGACATGCCACACTGCCAAAGCCCCGGGACGGGGCTCCGTTGTGCCCGGGAAGCCTCCCCTCGCTCGGCTGAGTTCAGCAGCTCCGGCCGGGGCCCCTGAGGGCCCGAGGAGGGCGGCCTCCCCATCCCGGGCTCTGTCCTTAGTCCTGCTGCGTGGCAGGGTGCCCGGGACGGGGTCCGAAAGGGCCCGGGATGGTGTCCCCTGCGTCTCCGTGCATCGGAGCCCAGGCTGGGTCTAGGGGCCCGTCCGGGCCCCGGGTCGGGTGCCACGGCCCTGGGCCTCCGGTCCCCACCTTGCCGTTCCCCGGCGCCAGCTCACTTTTCCGTCCGGGCACAGAGTGACACCGGCTGGCTTGACTTTCGTGCCCGGCCATCTGGTCTCTGGGATCCCCTCGGCCATCTGGTCTCCGGGATCCCCTCGGCCATCTGGTCTCCAGGATCGCCTCGGCCATCTGGTCTCCAGGATCGCCTCGGCCATCTGGTCTCCGGCAATGCTTTCCTATGGGGGCGACCAGATGGCCGAACTTCCCTGGAAGTCCCGATGAGGTGCCATTTGCCTCCCGGATCCCAGCGAGGGCTCCAGGAGGTCGGGCACTTTCGCGCCTTAGGTCCCCTCTGTCACCTCAAGTGCACGGATTACAAGAAAGGGGGGTAATTTTCCTCCGGATTAGTAGGGAGAGGGTCAGACAGACCTCCGTGTGGTCTTGCGATTCTGAATCAGGGGAAGGCAGGACCCGGGCATGCCCGCCGGGGCCCCCAGGGGCCTGGGTACGTACCTGCCGCTCAGCCCCCTTGCCGATGGGCCTTTTCCTCCGAGTTTGCTCAGGCAGGCCTCCGCGAGGTCTGGCCATGCTGAGACGGGGCCAGGCAGCACCCGGGCCCGCCTGCCGGGGCCCCCAGGGGCCCGGGAACGCACCTGCCTCTCAGCCCCTTCCCGATGGTTCCTTTTCTCCGAGTTTTTTTCTACAGTCCGACCTCCGATAGGTCCGGCGGTTCTGAATCCGGGGAAGGCAGGACCCGGGCCCGCCCGCCGGGGCCCCC